>NW_027210717.1:1060000-1200000 GCF_029030835.1 Brachyistius frenatus
AAGGCAGCACGTTATCCTGATAACTACCAGCCAGCACTGAACTTCAAGTCCAGTTAAAGCTGATCATCGGTTCTGCAGGTTCATAAATGAAGGTATTGAACCTGATGATGGTTCCAGATGAAAAGTTGTGAGAACCAGTGACCCCGAGGGGACAGGAACGCACGCCTGCAGCACATTTTATAACCATCAGTTGTTGAGATTTTCACACAAAACATGAAGCTGATGATTGCTGCACATTCAGGAGAAGCCTCTCTGTGTATTAATACGTGATGAAGATACAGTATGGATTCATTTGTGGTGTGTATCTACATACTTCTACCCCATTTCCACCTTGTATCTGGCTGAAATCACACATTTCTCTTTATTCTTGTGGGTAAAATTATCTTCCATAACTGTCTTCGTTATTAATCTTATATTTTTTTTTACTATTTTCTACTTTTTAGGGCAGCATTTTATTATATTTTCAAGCTCATATTTGCCACATAACCTCAATGAGTTACAGAAACACTTCACGTTTGGACCTCGTCTTCCTGCTGTTTCTTCTTTTCAAACCACTGACGATGATGTAAACTCTTTGACCATCTTTGTTATCTAAGAGGAAGGAGCAATGCAACACTTCATTGTGAAGATCTGAACCTATTTTGTTGAATTTTCAACATATCAGATGTTGAAAATGACTGTAAGCTCAATCACATTTAAACCAACACATCAGGCTGAACACAAGTAAATGACAACTTTTGTGTTGTACTTTGATGAAAGTCCAAAGAACTGTGCTGACCATGAACAGATGCAGCGCCAGCATAAACAAAAACAAAAAACCCATCTGTAAATAACCAAAAGCTGCCACAAAGGAAGATGCCTGTTAGTTTGAGCTGCCAGCTTGCTGTGTTTTTGTATAATTGGTCTGCGGCTCTCAGCCAGCGTCAGAGTTCTTTGAAACACCTGTGAACAGCTGACTCTCCAGTCTGAACTCATCTGCAGCTGTTCTTCATACACAGATCAGCCTCAGAGGACAGGACTCTCCTTCTGATTGGCTACAGCCTACAAGAAGTTACTGAAATCCATCCAATCAGGTGCATTTTGCTCGTTAGCCGAGAAGACTCGACTCAGCAAATTGTCCTCGTTAGACTAGAATAAGATTCTGCTGACGACCGGTCGCTCAATCGATGTGATACTTTCTGAAACTTTGCAGCCGTGTTTTCAGATCCGTGCGAATGTTTACATTCAAACACGCCAACGACGACAACTCTAACAAACTGATACCAAACAAGTTCATCATCTCTGCATCGGACGCGAAGTAAACAAACGTCATTAGCTTTGCAGGTATTTACTGCAGTCAGGAGATCATGGAGGTGATCCTCCTGAGAGGGACGTGATCCATCCAGCTGCTGTTCAGAGACATCAGACTGGACCGAAGTGGCAGAGTCACGCTGTCGGGACGCAAAACACATTTTGAGCAGCGTGAAAAGATAAAAACCGAGAGAACTTTAAACTACAGAAACTAAATACATACAACGTTTTTAGGAAATAAAAACAACTGTCTGACAAAATCTGCTGTCAGACACCGGTCACATGACCAAGTTCAAACAAAGATGGTTTCTGATTCACTTTTCATAACATCTTTATTGAATTTGTGTCTCAGTTTTAAACATATTTACAGATATTTTCATTTTCAATTTTTTTTTTTTTTACTTCAGTAAAAATACAAATACAGAACACTCAGTTTTCAAAATCAACGTCGCTCCCAGCGACTTGGAGGGACGCCCGGGTTTCATCTCGGGCTTCCTCCTTATCAGATATAGGTGGTGATTATGTCAGCGTGATGTCAGCGTGATGTCAGAGAGTCGGGGGGGAGGGAGGCTGCGGGTACTGCATCAACGGACTGTTAATAATGACTCACCAGAGCTCAGAAGAAAGCGATGATGGATGGAGGAGAGAACCGTGGAGGAAATAAAACATGAGCTCCCAGAAAAAGGTCCCGAACGATCGACCACTCCAGAGGTTTGTTGTCACAGGTTCCTCTCTCCCAACTTTAAAGGAAAATCTGAGCGGGACCGCTTCGTGTCTGAGGTCACAAGCATGAAGGTGAACTCGACCCGACTCTTAGAGGCCGTTTCCACCTCGAATCAACAAACACCCTGCTGAGATCCAGCTTTAAGCCGTCTGTTCCCACCGGGCAGTTCATGCGTCTCCAGGGACCGTTTGTAAACTGATCTCACGTCCCCGCTCTGTATGGAAATGAGCACGTTCTACACCACCGAAGTATACAAGTAAAAAAGCACAAGAACACAAACAGATACATGAGAAGAGGAGTTTAGGCAGCAGGTATTTAACAAAAGTCACCGAGCCTCATGTTATTGTGCCGTCAAAACGATCTGCGAGGATGCTGAAAATCTGCGTCAACACGAGCAGAATAACGTTTCCAAAGTTCAAATATTCCCCTTTAACACAGCCGCATGTGACCGGGGACATTTTGTGTTTCGCTGTTCAGACCCGACTAAACATAAACCGCATCTCGTCTGTCAAAGCAAGCGTGGTCCGTGACGCTGATCTCCTTCAGCTGTGTGCTGTGGGAGCAGCAGGACTGTCAGTCTGTGGTCTTAACGACAGACGAGCTGCAGACTTCCTGCCTGATGAGACGACGTGTCGGGGAATTTAGCTCTGATAAAACAAAAAAAAGCTGATATCTTTGCTTCTGATTCATGGATGTGAGACGAGGGCGGGAGGGACCAGATGAAGCTGCTACCACATGTTATAACAAACTTTGAAACAGATTCATGAGGCCGTTTTCTGTCGTTTTGATGCTCCGAGCAGGTTTTTTTTTTTTTTTGCATCTATTTGACAGTCAAGAGGACAAACACAGTTTCTGCAAAGACAATTATAAGGAGTTCATACCACAATGTTGTACTATAAGAGACAAAGCAAAAACAGCACGGCATTAGCCGAGGCATCACGTGTGACAATAAGGCTGGAAAAGAAGACAAAAAAGAGACAAACGGCTGCACAGGAAAAAAAAAAAGTTGGTTTAAACTGCTTCTATTCAATTTTAGTCCTCAAACTCTGCCGTGTTTCCTGTCTTTATCTAAACCAATCAGATCCCACGCAGGTTAGGACACATCTGAGGTTTATTTCACGCAAACTGCTCGTCAAGAAGCTTTTTAATAAACCTCGGAGAGAATCGTGTTGAACGCCTCTCAGTGAACTTGTTTACTGATCCCGTCCGTCGTCTGAATCTTTAGAAGAAAACTTCTCTTCATAAATGTTTTATTTTTTTTTTTAAGTGTTTGAATCCCCGTTTACACTGACGGTGGATTAGACCGGCCAGATGTCCCAACAAAAAATAGAAAATCAAAGCAATAATGGACACCGTTGGTAACAAAGGACAGTTTTCTGTTGTTTTCTTAAAGAGGATAATTTAACTGACAGAAGTTCAAACATCTCAACAGGAAACTTGGAAACCTGTTTCTGGTTGGTTTGGTTTCAATGTTATTGGCCTTCACTCAACATCACTCACGTCGTCTCCTCTGCGCTCATGTTGCCTCTGATATGTTTTCTTTTTCACAGCTGGCAGATTTGGTCCCAGTTGATGCTGGACGACTGAGATCACTGCTCATAATGCTGCTGCCATCTTTCAGATTCACGTTTGTGACCGATGAAGAGAACCAGAAACTGAAGCGTCTGTGCTGTCAAATCTTTTGCAGGATATTCCCACGTGTATTTTTGTTTGCTTTTTTCTTCTCACTGGTTTGATTTTGGGACTTTTTAATGCGTTGTTGAATCGCAGGCTGAAGCAGTAGGTCAAATCTAATGTTTAAACCCTTTAGCCAAATCCACCGCGGAGAGCTGTTTCAGTTTGTTTTGCTTGTTTGCCAACAGAGGACTGTTTGCACGTCGCATCAACCGGAGCAGGAAAACCCTCCGGCTGCTTCAGACCTAGCAGGGAGGAGTCAGGAGGGTCACCGCTTCTCTCAGCGAGGTCGAAGTCACGATACGGAGGGAGTTCAGCATTCGGATGTTCAACTCTTTAGGCCGGACATGTGCTTACCAACGCTCCAAACGGATCACGCGCACGTGAACACGTAGTTTAAAGCGAGTACATCTCCGGCCTTACGGAGAGGAGGAGTGATGAAGGATGTGGATTTGACAATGTGAAAAAACAGGAAAAGAAAATTCCTTTATTTGCTCTGTTTCTGGATTTTCTGACTTCTCTCAGTTTGATATTTGAGGTCAGTATTTAGATGAGCGGGATCAGATCGGTGTACAGCAGCAGGTCACGATTGTGCACCAAACTAGTGACACGAGAAAGGTGAGTTTACAGCTACATGTAGGAAACTGTAGATCTGAAGCTTTAAGGAGCATTTTAAACTGAGTAGAAAGCAGATTCCCAGATGAGGGAGACTTTTGGGAGATTAAACTTTGCCAGACCTTTCAGAGCCTCGTAGGAACCAGGAGACCGAAGGTCTTCAGGTTTATATGGTGATGAGACGAAGAGGTTCGAATGCAGGAAAGAGGAGAAAAACTAAAGGTAGAGAGAGATGATGAAGACTACGATGAGTTCATGCAATTTACAGTTGGGGTGGGGGAGGGGGAAGGGGGGCAACTGATGAGTCCCTCTCGTGATGTGATGCACACAGGAAATGTGGCTCAGCAGGGAGGTTGTCATTCATTCAGCTCTTTCAGCGCTACACCTCTACCGTCCTCTTCTTCATCGTCTTCCAAAGTGCACAAACAAATAATTTACAGCAGGGGTAATTGTTTTTTTAAACCACCACACAAACACGTACTTGTACAGAAGCGTGGCGAAGCCTCATCTCACGACGCATGACCTGAAAGCAACGGGACCTTTAAGAAGGTGGGAAATAAAAGGGAGAGGAAGTGTGAGAGAGGAAGTGAGAAACTAACAAAAAGCAGCATCCAATCAAGTAGCAGCAGAACGGTTGGTGAGGGGAAAGCTGTGGCTCGTCTCTAACTGGAGGAGAAAGGTGGAGACAGGTGGAGACAGGTGGAGCGCCGCGGTCCCCGTGAAATCACTGTTCCACTCTCCGTGGTCCATTTTTCAGGAAACTGAGGACTAAAGGAGGAGGTTCCAGGGCAAAGTTCATCTGATGAAGGTTAAACAGGAAGTGGACGGGGTGGGGCTCGGGTCAGGGGAGAAAGCAGAGGGCTTCGATTCAAACCCTGTGTCCCCTTTCATAATTTGTCCCAAACAAAAACAACACATCTCATCAACAAACCCTGTAAAGTCTGTCTGCCAGGAAAAAAGAAAATCACTTCCATCATCAGCACAGTGTCAAACTGTGTGACGCGTAATCCTTCACTACGTCCCATCTCAGCGCCGCAGCTCGAGTCTGTCTGGGAGGAAAGTTTGGTCAAATAAAGGCTAAAAAAAAAAAAACAACAACAAAAAATAAACTAAATGGAGCCTCTGGTTCGGAGCTCTGTCCTTCAGAGGACACGTGAGGCGGAGCAGCTCACCCACCGTCCTTCTGGTTGAAGCAGAGAAGACACAGATGGACAGAGAGAGTCAAAGAGTGAAACATAGAAGAAGAGCAGGAGAGCCGGAGTCTTCTCCGCTCTGCCGCTTCACGCCGGCGGTCCGAAAAGCAGTGGAGAGTCTGAATGTAAGTTTGTCCAGTGTTGGTGGGCAGGTGGGCAGACGGATGGCGCCCCCTGGTGCCGTGATTGAGGAACGGGGCCCGGGTCCGCCTACCGGTGGGCGGGCTCGCTGCCGGGCAGGGTGATGTTGCCCAGGTGGAGGACGGGGAGCGGGTGAGCCTCCGTGTTGAAGACCCAGCTCTCCAGCGGCATCAGGTCGTCGCTGGAGAACAGCAGGTACAGATACCTGGGGAGGAGAGGGGGGAGGGGGGGAGGGAGGGAGAGAAGTGAATGACTGAAGTCAGATTTCCCAAAATGTCAAATTCCTTGACTTTCACTGGCTAAAAAGCTGAAACTCCACAACCTGCCATGAACAGAAAAACAGGCTGCCGTTGTGCTGAGTCGACAAGAAACGGTGACATTTCTGTTAAAGGGGCCGGGGGGAGGAGTGGGGAGGGTGGGGGTGCCACATGCCCCTCCTTTAGTGCCGACATTAAAATAAATGAAATACATGTCTCAATGCAGAGGCAAAGCATTTACCTAACAATAACAGTAATTAGCTCACAACCTAATAAGCTGCATTTTCCATTTGTGTCAGTGACCACTAATGTTACTAAACACACGTTCACAATAACGAGCTGACGTTGGAGCTACAAACGGGGACATTATTACATTTTGATTAATGGCAGATCAAATCTAAACACAAAATTCCCAGATATTCCAGGATTTGGCCCAAATAAAGATCAGGTTCCTGGACCTTCCCCGATACCTCCTGACCCGTGGGAACACTGCTGAACTGTCGCGCAAAACTGCAAATATTTGAAAACCAAATCCTGAGTTTATCTCTGATTCAGTCTCTGGAGGTTTCCTGGCTGTGTTCGTTTCATCCCTCCAACATGTTCACTTCCCGGTTCAGATGGAGGGTTTTAAACCCGGTTGTGTTTGGTTCTAGCCGGTGACGTTTAAAACAGGCAGCAAAGCAAACGGCCGTGTGGGAGGACTGTTGTCTGTCACCACGTTCATCGGTGTCACCGTTTAACGCCGTGCTCAAACTGGTGACGCATAAA
The DNA here is from genome assembly GCF_029030835.1 of Brachyistius frenatus. Lineage (NCBI taxonomy): Eukaryota > Metazoa > Chordata > Actinopteri > Embiotocidae > Brachyistius > Brachyistius frenatus. Next base: position 1,066,663 of record NW_027210717.1, read on the forward strand.
TTCACCATAAAGCCACTTATTTTGGCGCTGAGCCAATCGCTGCCTTTCACCGCAAACGTTGCCATGGTGACTGAGCCCCACCAAACGAGCGTCGGTCAAACACGTGTCGTTTATAGGAAATGTTCGGTTACCTTCTCGCTGTGTGCCGTGTTGGTGTGTTGCCATAGCAACCTGGTGGCTTTGTGATTGATGACTGCACTCTGGTGTGTATTTTTGAGTAACTGAATCTCTAACTTCATATGCATATTGGAGAGCATGTTCATGTATACATATGGAAAAAGTTGAATATTGAACTGAGGTTTGGTATCTTTCATTTTTAACTGCGAATATATTCTGCGTAAAAAAAAAAATGACAGTCAGCGGTTTTTGTGTACAGCAACACTAAACATCCAGTAAAGTTAAGACTCAGAGGTTGTAAACGTTTTCGTAAGATGCTGCATGTTTGTGCAGATCAGTGTGAGTGGCAGCCAATCAGAAGCCGGGTTGACACAGAGGCGCTGTCTTGCTTTGATGTGATTGGCTCGCAGCCAGCAGGGACAAAGACTCGAGGACAGACAGACACCAAAGGCTGCATAACACTGAGGCGTTCAAATGTCATCGTCTCGGAGAGCGAGCGGCCTGTGTGGCGGGTGACCTTTCACGACTTGTGCACCAAAGGCAGATTTTACTGGCATGTGATGCCCGGTGGATGTTAATTTCAGAGCCATTAAAGTTAACATGGAGGGCAGATAAGTAGATTCATGCTAATACGGGGGGCAGCCCGTAAAAGTGACAGTGTGAGTTTTATGATTATCTCGGCGCTGTCAGACTGTTTGATTGACATCAACAACTAAACTTCAGGTTGGAGACACAGCGAACGGCCGGGGGAGGAAACCTTCACAGAGCTGCCAGCAGAGGGACTCAGAGAGCCACACAAGTACTCAGTGTTCCTTCTGGGTCACAGCCTCTCTGCCCTTCATCCATCAGTGATGATGATGATGATGATGATGATGATGTACCACAGAGACATAAGAGCTGACTTTAAAATAGTGTGGCCGCAAATGAAGGTTGGGGCTCCAACGGGAAGATAGATGGCAGCTTGTTGAACTTGTTATTTGCCTTCCAAGAAGATTGCAGGGAAACAAGCAGAGTAGAAGTACAGTGAAGTCACTGCATTATAATGTCACTATAACGTCACTATGAGCTTTGTTTTTACCCGTGTTTGGTAATTATTATTCTTACGGTAGACAGCGCATTTTCAAATAATTATTTTAATAATAATAGTCCATTATTTTAGAGTTTTTTAGTCAAATAACTGTCATCAGCTTCCGTCGCTACCACAAGACCTAAAGCCCTCCAGAAACCTGAAGAAAACCTTGTAACAGCAACAAAAAACATAAATGAAAACAAAAAAAAATACTAAACCTGGACAAAGAGATAAACAGGCTATAATAAATAATGTAGCTTTATTCTGGAAGTTAGATTTAATGCCGACAATTTGGAGCATTTATATGTAAATAAATTAAAAGGTTTCACAGGACGATGGAGGCCGTGTTTGAGCACAATAAAAGTTCACTATATACTGTACGGTAAATGTACAATACTGGATGTAAACAAACTCGTGTGCAAGTAATCTACTCAATACGTTTCTTTTATGTGGAACAGATTTAACTTGGAAGGTTTCCCAACTGCTGAAGAGCTTTAGATTTTGTGCGTCATCACGTACACGTTAACGTCGACGTCGTCCGTGAGAGCTCCGCTCGACGACACCGAGCTCTCGTCTGCTGACCGACATGCCGACGCCTTCGTGTCCGTACAGGACTCGGTTTTCAGTGATAAGATGTCAAATATGAAAACCTAATTGTTGCAATCACTTTTTGCTGACAAGCCCTTCCAATCAACAGGCCCGCCGCCCCCCCGCACCATATCACTACATTAATCACAAGAGCCACTAATTAATCAACAAGTGTACCCATGATTCCCAGATCGAGCCAAATTCATCAAACTAATCCGGTCCGGAGGCTTACTTCAGCGTCTCGGCCAGGAAGAAGCTCTGCTGCACGTCGTCGTAGGTCGGGTTGGACGAGTAGACGTCCTTCACCCCGGAGAAGCCGCCGCTCACCCGGCAGTACTTATCGATGGCCTGGAGGAGGGGAGGAAGAGGAAGAGGGGGAGAGAGGAAGAGGAGAAAGAGGGAGAAAAGGGGAAGGAGGAAGAACAGGGAAGTTTGGGGATTAAGAGGACAGTAAACCGATGAAGAGGAAGAGGAAGAAATAAGGATCAAATGGAGGAAGAGCAAAAGGGAAAAAAGCAGAGAAAAGGGGGTGGAGGGGCACAATTTTAATAAGCTTATAAAAGCATGCTATAATTAATTTCTTTGCTTGTGACAGATTAGAGTGAGTCCTGGGGAGCCGTACAGGAAGGAGCAGCTGCACAAAATATGATGAAAAAAGAAGAAGATTACTGCCAACGCACCGCCTCCCCGTGTTTCCATTTGATTCTTTAAATAATTGCTTTGTCCGATCTCGACACAAAAGCAGCTTCTTAATGAGGATCGTTTGTTTCAGCCGAGGGAGCAAAGTGAAAGTTCACAGTCGTGTTGTCTTTTCACGTCCGTCCACGGGAAGACGATCGGCTGCGTGAGACTTTTCTGTCTAAACGTGTCTTTTGTTCTCTGCTCTCATTTTTGGGGCTTTTCAGGGCAAAATCACAACACGTTCGTAGGTGGTTTGAATTGTGATTTAAATCCCATCTGTGTATTTACTTTGGCTTTCGAGGGTTTATTCTGCAACCACAAAAGATGCGATGTCAGTGTAACAGTAAGAAGAAGAGGACAAACGTGGAGGGCAGCCAGTCAGATGAGAACAGAGCTGAGGTCTGTAGACAAAACAGGTTTAACGTACTCAGGATATCTTCCTGTTATCCGGCACCACAGCAACGCGTGTAATATTCACGCCCATCCACCAGGATGGAGAGTATTGGTGTCTGCCTCGTGAGTAGTATCAGTGTCACATGCTTTACAAAACAAAACTATGTGGAAACCCACCTATTATTTTTAGGGAAAACAAACCTCGGTTGGAAATTAAAAAAAAACAAAAAACACTTCGTCCACCGCCGTAAAAGTCTGTGACTTCCAACACGGAGCTAAAAACAGGCCTCCCTTTACAGGATGGGCGTGTGTATTACACGCTTCGCCATAATACTCCTGGCCCATGAACGTAGTCACGCTGCTCATGAGCTCGGGGTTTTCCAAACTGGCTGCGAGTGCGTTTGCATAAAAGGGGCGGAGTCTGCAGCATGGTGAACCTGACGTTAGCTCCTGGTCGAGGCCTCTCGGGTATTAAATGGTCTGATGGCTGCACTTTGTACACATTCAGAATAAGCTTAAATAAAACATCTAAGTTCCTCACTTATTAATAGATTCACAGTCAACTTATAAATTTTATTAGTTTATAAATCACATCACTGGACAGTTATGCTAATGAATCTTGTTTTTTGTGGATTAAATGAGCAAGCTGAGCGTGTTGATTCTTCATTATTGCTTTTATCACAACTAAGAGATCCAGATCACAAAACAAGGCCCACTATTGTAACCATGCTCCTCTATATTGACTTTCATTTCTCCAAAACAGCTGCAACTAATACATATTCCACACGTCCCTGACGTCACTTTTCCCCACACAGCACAACCTGAGGAGACGACTGCAAACACTGGCTGCTGTTTTCACTCATTTGTGAGCAGGTGTTTTCCATGTCTGCGTACACACACACACACACACACACACACACACACACACACACACACACACACACACACACACACACACACACACACACACACACACACACACACACACACACACACACACACACACACACACACACACCGACAAAACCTCATTAAAGATGCAGCCACCGTCCAGCTGGTGATACAGAGTCCACGGTTACCACGGTGTTCTATTGATCGGCAATGAGGACTTGTTACAGAGAAATTGGTGCCTCCATAAAAATTCTGGCTGCATTACATCTCCTGCTTATTCCTTATCGACTTTCACTGTTAACGCATGTAATTGAACGCATTATCTCCGTCCTTGTCTTACACACACACACACACACACACACACACACACACACACACACACACACACACACACACACACACACACACACACACACACACACACACACACACACACACACACACACACACACACACACCTAAAAACACACACACACGTCTTCTGTCCTCGAGTGACCATTTTGATGTCAGCAGATTTCCGTCGCAAGAAGTTTGGATCTGTTATTCATGGGCTGCTGCACCCGATGTGTGTTTGCCCTTCTCCATCCACACTGCAGCCGTAGCAGTGCTCTCACACACACACACACACACACACACACACACACACACACACACACACACACACACACACACACACACACACACACACACACACACACACACACACACACTAACATCAAGTTCAGTGTATCCTTGATTATGTCTGGACATATAAGAGACACATCTGAACATGAGTTACATCAACATGACAACGCTCAACAGCCTGTTAAGTTTAAAATGTAGAAGCCAGTAAGGTGTAAATGTACCTTTACAACACACACACACACACACACACACACACACACACACACACACACACACACACACACACACACACACACACACACACACACACACACACACACACACGCACACACACACACACACACACACACACACACACGTCTCATGACCATCTGTGCTAAATAAATGATGTCACAAAGTCTACCTGTAAGAGGAGGAGGAGGACGAAGAAGAGGAGGAGGAAGAGGAGCAGTAAGGCTGCAGCCAACTGAGGACACATTTCACATTACAGCAGCTGGGCTTCACCTTCACACACACACACACACACACACACACACACACACACACACACACACACACACACACACACACACACACACACACACACACACACACACACACACACACACACACACACACACACACACACACACACACACACACACACACACACACAGAGGTAAAAGCCAGCCATTGGTAATGGCTGCTGTGAATAGAGGAAGCATGACAAACCGAGGCAGGTTTGGTGGACCAGATGGATGCAGCTGGTGTGTGTGTGTGTGTGTGTGTGTGTGTGTGTGTGTGTGTGTGTGTGTGTGTGTGTGTGTGTGTGTGTGTGTGTGTGTGTGTGTGTGTGTGTGTGTGTGTGACAGAGAGAGCGAGAGAAGAGCTGAGCTTTGAGGCAACATACAGAGAAGACTGCAGGTGAAGTGTGCGTTGGGTGATGTAAAGAGACCAACACAGGAGGAGAGCAGGATGTTGATCTTTGTGGAGCTTCAGGAGAGAAACGTCGCGAAAATATGTGAGTGAAAGAAAAAGGTGAGAACACAAAGGAAAAGTGGAAAAATGCAAACGAGAGAGAGAAGACAAAACAGGAAGTGTAAATGAAGAATCTAACATGGCTGTAATCAAAACTACCTGTGAACTCCAGACAGGTTTAAAGCCTGCTGTGTTCACACATGGGAAGTGACAACAAACAAATATACTCGAAGTCAGTATGTATTCTCATTTTTGAGTTATTCTGTTGCCAAGGTTACCCTCATAGATAGTCTATGACTGAAGACGCTGATGTTTCTATGGTTCAGCCTCCTGTGTGCCGCAGAACAAATCTAAAGAGTTGAATATGGCAGATAAAAAATATTCTTCTACAATACAGGTGAAGTGCACATGGAGACCTCCTCACAGCGAGAAAAATATCAGGAACATTATTTTTGGTGGCAACACAGTACAGCACATTTAGTAGAATATTTTCTACCAGGAAGTATTGTTGATCATATGTTAAAAAAGTAACATAGGTCGAACATACTGTACTTTATACATCATGTGTGATGTAGGACAGGACGTCAGAAGATCTGGAACTAGTCTGGTCCTGAACTGGAAAGACTTTCAAGACAGGACATTTTAGTTTCTGGAGTTTAAATTCCTGAACAGCAGAGATGCAACCTGCTGCACTTGTAACTACATTCACTGTCAACCCACACGTCATAGCTCATATATAGTGTTCACAATATGTTTGGCTGAAGACACTTTATAACATACAAAGGACAAGAATAGCCAGAACAACGATGAGGCAATAATTTGTTATTAAAGCAAGGCAGTAACTTGTCTGTATTTTACCTCCTGACAAAACAATGTTAAAAATACCTTCTAGAAAATACCTTTGTATGAATAATTTATGTTTGTGGCAGCATAACAATGCTGAAAGAAAATATATTTTGATGCATTCCATATACTGCATGTTTAGTTAATTTATCACCCAAATAACAAAGACACAAGATCAAATCTGAACAACCAAATTAAATAATGAAATGTTACCTCAAAACTTTACTGAGACTTTATGACCTCTGAAACAAGACGCTAACCGGAAATACAAAGAGTACGATCTGTCATATTTATTAGTACTTGTGTGTATATGCAATAATAAATAATGTAAGTGAGGAAACGAAATGGCTTTCAGCAGCAACTCTCTTTAGTGTCACTCAGTGTCAGTACACTCAGACTTCATAAACACACCTGCCAATATATTTGCGTGACACACAAGCTCATATGCACTTACTCCCACTCAGACAAACAAAGAGAAGTACATCCACCGCTAAAAATGGAGGAGAAAAGGTGACAAGAAGATTGGCAGGAAAAAAAAGAAACAGAAGCTAAAGAGAGGAAAAAAAAAAAAAAAGAAGATGAAAGTGACAAGCAGGCCGGTTGAGATTCATAAAGAGAAGACGGCTCATCGAGTCCCGTATAGAAGACGAACTCTTTAATCCTCTGTCAGAAGATGTGGCGTAGGGGAGTGAAAGGGATTGAGAGGGCTTTCATTCCTGTTCTATTTCCATAAAGCTTTTCATATTAAAACACAAAAGGAGGAGGAAGAGATTCATAACACCTGAAAACATCTCACAGCCACCCACCAGTACATTATTCTCACACAGGCGGTTCTTTACATTTCTGATCAGTTACACAAACAGAAAAGAGTGATTATTACGGGGAGATATCTGCATGTGGTTTACTGTGAGGCCAAAACCAGCCATCCACTCCTTACTTGCACCAATTACAAAGTCTACATCACTTTCCCAAAGACTGAGTCACAACCAAGCGGCAACCAGCAGTGACGTCACCCGTTGGTTTGTGAACGGCCGTTATGACGCCTCCAGTTCAGAACTTGGCCGGCGCCATCTTGTAAGTCTCGACCGGTTTGGAGCCGGAAGTGACCATATTTGGACGAGCTGGGGGGAGCCATCGGTCATCTGACTTAATCTGATTGGAAACCCGGCAATACTACGTCCCGCCCACCGATAGCCGTAACCTGGCTTCAACACAGGCCTGTCAATCAAACAGACATGCTCCCAAAAACATGACTTTTTGAGGATTATTTTCTGACGGGAAATGACGGGAATATTTTCAGATGGACGGCCAAAAAACTAATAAGGAGCGACTTTAGCTAACAACACTGAAATAACTTGTAGAGAAATATTTTGGGACTAGTTGAATGGGAGGCTTTTTGGAGCCAACCTCTAGTGGCACTCAGCGGTATTGCAGCTTAGATCGCATCTGCATCGGCCTCATATTTCAGCCCCAGAAGCTACGTTCACTTTTATATCCAGTCTATAGTCACAAACTACAGAGGGTTTGCAACCCTATTTGGGTCACTAAAATAAAAAAAAATTCTATCTGCAGTATCCCTTTGCGCCACAAGAGGGAGCTGCTTCACTCGCGATTTCTGACATAATTGCACCAGATTCTGCATTGAAAGACACACATTTTGGTGGTTGGATAAGTTGTTAAAGGCCAGAATACAGCTAAGTTTAACCAAACAACGGTCCACGCTGTCTCTGCTACCGATCGCATTTAATCTGCTGATGACAGCACGGATGGAAGAGTTGAGAGATCAGGTGGAGAGCCTCCTACGAGAAGAGAAAAGCTATTCAAAAGACGATTATTTGAAATATGATTAATGGCTGGTTTTAATCTAACATGAATGGCCAGTGTATTTTGTTTGTTTGTGAGGAATGTTAACTACACTTATTTAGCTTTAGTTATTTAGCATTTTAATTGTATATATTGTTACCGATAAGAGGAAATAAAACCAAAAAGATAGCATGTTAACTCTGCCTAGATTTGTTTATTTAGTCACTTTTTTTTAATATCTAGCATGTTTATATTTTCCTGCAAAAAAACAAGTTTGGATTTTATCGCATATTTCTATTCAAAAGTTTTTTTGTTTTTTTTTCCATCTAAGATGATGTAAGGTCCTGAGATGGTTCATTTATTCTCTCTTCTGAGGATTTATAGGTAAGACCTACTGTGAAGTGGGTCGCAATGGTTTGTCATTTTCAAAAAGTGGGTCCCCAGAAAAAAACACATTCTCTACATGATTCATAAATGAACTGAAACTGTGAACTGCCTTTTTTAGTCCCTTCATTTTTCCTGCGTGAGACATGCGCTCCTCTGCTTTCAGGAGCTCAAATGAAGCTTAAAACAACATCCCGCCGCAGGTTGTCAATGATGTTCACTTAAAAGCGCCGGCACGGGGAAAATAGCTTGCAAAACACCTCTTTATTTTGCTGGTGACATGCTTTTAGCAAAGAGACAAATGAACACTTCTAAAGCGCGGTCTGACATTCTGACTCAAAGGTTGAAATTAAACACAGTTTCACAGCCGGAGGAGAAAACAAGATGTGCTTTAACTGTGCAAATACTTTCACCTTTCAGTGGACACAACGCAGAAAATATAAAAGAAGAGAAGAGACGGAAAAGAGAAAACATTGAGGAGCTAAATCAAATGAAGCAAATGTAATATCTGGATTAAAACACGGATCTGCTTTTTAATCTTGATCTGCAGCTGGAATTGCCAAAGGCAAGGTTTGTCAGGCATGAACCTGCGCTTGGTGCAGCTCTTTATTTCATCGATGATAATATGACTGTATTTTTAATGTATCAGCTCATGGCACAAAGCATACCGAGTGTTCTCATATTTCTAAGTGCCTCCGAGATTGTAGCTAAATTCACAAAAAGCTGCACTTTGCTTGCCTGCAGGATCCCACCGCATCTGTCCAGGAAAATTAACACAGATGTGCTCTTTGCTTTGGATCCTTAAATAACTACGTCTGTATCTTCCGCTTCAGGACACAGATTTCAGATCCGTACGTGTCATTTTAGAAAAGAAGGGAGGTGAAGAAGTCTGGATTTAAATGGGCCTCATTCACCAACTGTACTTAAGAAGAAATTTCTTCTTGAAACCCACTTATGCATTTCTTACAAAGATTCACCAAAGTTTTTTTTTATTTGGGATTTTTTCTTTCGTTAAGAACAACATCTACACACACTCAAGAGCACACTTACGCACATTTAAGTGCTGACATGCTTGTGCTAAATTATTGGTGTTAGTGTGTTTTCTTAAACTCTACACTTGTATAATATCATGGCATTTAATCTACAATCATGTATTTTTATAATTCATATAATTTCAATAATTATTTTCATTACTTTACAAAACATTATAGTTTTGAATAAACACTACACTAACACCCCGAAGACGGGACACATTTCCTTTAACAACAAAGCTAAGATGTAAAAAAAATTAAGATGAAACATTTGTATGTGTAAACTTACTTCTTTGTTTAACTTTCATAAGATGAAGAAATAATTTAACACACTATCTCCTGAGTTTGATGATACTGTGTGTATGACTCAGTTATGACATCACTGTCATACTAGAATAAAACAGGCTGAGAAGAACTTTACAGTTTTTATCTGAGGAACAACATGTTGGCGTTTGGTCAAGAGATGTGTGTGCGTTGTTTAATGAGGCTTTTTTTTAATATAATGAAAGCACAACATCTGTTTGTTCAGTGAGTCTGTGTTTGCTCAGAGCAAAGAGCAGCGGGATGATGATACTGTATGCAGACTAAAGCAAACTTCGCCGCATCATTTTAGATGATAACAATCATGCTGTGTAGTATTTGTCTAAAAAGTAGTGTGTTTATCTTTGTGTGCCCAGCTGAGATCTGGTGTCCACATCCACTTCCTGTTGGAAGTCAACTGTGTGTCACTGTGCAAGAGTCAAAGGTTTATTTAGAATTGTTCATTCATAAATAAAAGAAGTTATTTGAAAGAATGCAGAAATGCCTCTAATGTTGTGAAATGTTTGCTCTTTTTGTAGATTTTTGTACATGTGATACTGGAATCTGCAGTCTTGTGATGCCGTGTGGAGTTGGTCAAATGTTTGACATGACGCAGAAATAAAGTTATTTTATAAGTTTTAGGTTGATTTAAAAAAAAAAATACATTATTTGACTTTACATTTTTTATAAAATGTGATGAAAGTTTGTGTGTTTGTTTTCCTGAACAGAGGATTCTTGGAGGGAACTTTTCCATCGCTCTCCTCCCTGTTTCACGGCTGTCCTACATGTAATAATGCCGACAGAGAGGTTTTACAAAATCCTGTCAGATAGGACAACAAAAAAACAAAACGCCTGAAGCAATTAAACTCAAAATGAACATGGGATATAATTACTGATGGTTATCATGACTTAGAAGTTTTAGGATGTACACAAACATAAGCTGGAAGCCATAAAAACTCCTCGTGTGTTGATACACGCAGCCAAATAAAAGCATCCTCCACTTCCTTACCTGTGCTGCCTCCCAGCCCCACTGCCGGTATTTGGGATCGTGGGTGAACCGCCACATGTACCAGTAGGTCTCGATGACCTCCGGCCGCAGGATGTAATACTTCTCATTCTGCCGGACCGCCACCGCCTCCAGGCCGCTGTCGAACTTGAAGGCCTCGGGGCCGAGCTTCAGCACTGGAGAGAGGAAGAAGAGAAAGGTGGAGGGAGAGAGGTGACGGAGAGAGGAATGAAGGAAAGATGAGGGGGATGAAGGGGAAACGAGATGAAGGAGAAAGACAGAAATAATGAGGAGGAGGGAGGAAGCAGCAGCAACAAGAAAACAAGAGGACAGAGGAGGGCGGCACAAAGAAGGACACAAGAGAGAGTAAAAGAGAAATCAAGAGGGGCAGACGAGGAAATAGAAAGAAAGAAAGAGGTAAAGAAAAGGGAGATGGATAGGAGGAGAGAGGAGGAAGAAAACAAAGAAGGTAAACAGGTAAACAATGATTAAGGAGAGAAAGATACACATTTTGCTTCGTGTTTGTGTTAATGGTTCAGTTCCTGGTGATTACCGGTCACGGTGGATATGAATTAATGTCTGTGTGACAATAAAAAACATTGATTTTACCACTTTTTCATCTTTTTACAACCAGCGTTTTTCTGCCAATTACGTGTGATCGGCTTTAAGAGTCAAAGAGTGGAAAATGACTGAGACGCTGACCAAGCAGCGACACGGCCGACTCTCAAAGGATTCAAACACACTTTACACACAAGCGTGTCGAGTCTGTCCACACACACGTTCATCTGCCGTGACTGACGGCTCATTAACGAACAGGACAACTTTAGACGGGCTGACCGCTGCTATCTTCTCTCTCTCTCTGTCTCCCGACCGTCCTTCCTTCCTTTCTCGCCCTCTTTCTCCATCTTCATTTGTTGCCACGGCAACGTCTCCTCATTCTCAGAGCGACCTCACGACTCGACCACACACAAAGACACAAAAACACACAGAAATATGCTGCAAGATCTCTCACTGGTGTTCCTGCGCTATCGATCCCCGTCTGTCTCCCGGTGGATGATACACGACGATCGGCCGCCAGCTAACGTTGTGCACGTCCCTCCTTCTGCCACCAAAACAGCTCCGACCTGCGGAGGCACCGACTCCACGACACCTCGTGTGGATGTGCTGTGTACTTACGTACTAACACTTCCTATTTTGAGTGCGTGAGTGCATTCACACTGTAAATTACAGAAAACATGGAGTACGCTGCAAGTACCAGGACGATGCGCTCGAAACGGTCGCCACCTTGGCTCCGTAGAGGAAGGGACGTCCTTCCATCCACATTAGGGCGTCTAGGCATGAAAGCATGTTAATATCTGGGTAATAAAAAATGAAGCTGCAGATATTTTGGCGGGTGATGTGTTCACATGATGAGGTCATTGAGGTCAAATTGTAAAAATTCCTGCACAACACGAGTCCGAGTCCAAACATGTAAGAGCCCTATTTGTTAGTGCACAAAGGGAAGTACGTCATCTGGAACACAGCAACGGTCGGCCACCATGTTTAGGTCGGAGGTGAGTATCAAAGTAACATCCACATTAATGCCAGGACACAAAGTTTCCCTCCACATTATCGCTCTGCCTCCACCGGCTCGCCTTCTTCCAACAGTGCATCCTGCTGCCATCGCTTCACTCAGTTAACAAGACACACACGTGTGTGCTGTTAACTGAGTGTTAAGTTTCAAGTCACTTTGTGTGGACAATTTCACAGGAAACACACTGTTTCAAAAACAGCCTTATCTCAGCGAGAGAAGCTCAAATACAGCATAAAACTGCATCACAGCTCCACGGCTTCAACTAAGTGTCTACAAACAAGTTTCTTCGTCAGAACTTTGGCAAATGGGATCAACTACATGGCAAACGAGTTTTCAAGTGCCTTTGTGTACACAATTTCACAGGAAACACTATTTCAGATCTCACTTTCTCAACCTAATGTTAAAATGCATCAAAGCGCCACAGCTTAAACTCAGTGTTTACAAACAAGTTTTCTACTCAGAATTATGGCAAAATAGATAAACTACATGGCACAAGTGGTTTCAAGTCACTTTGTTTGGCCAATTTCACAGGAAACACAATGTTTCAAAAACAGCCTTATCTCAGCGAGAGAAGCTCAAAAACAGCATAAACCTGGGTTACAGTGCCACGGCTTAAACTAAGTATTTACAAACAAATTACACACTGATTTATGGTCCAGTTCTGAGTCTCACAGCTCCATTGTAGGTGATGTTGGTGGTGGACAGGAGTCAGCATGGACACTGACCAGTCTGCAGCTTGTGCTTCCTCAGGCCACTTTTGGGAAGTAACCAACCGCTGCTGACCGGTAACACCGCACAGACCTCCTGCCCTGGAGGTGCTCTGACGAACCACCACTATTTGTCAAAGTCACTCAGATCTTTATGTTTTTTCCTGCTTCCAACCCATTAACTTCCACCAAGACCTGACTGTTCACTTGCTGACAAACACATCCCGCCACTTGACAGGTGCTATTGTAAAGATATAATTAGTGTTATTTACTTCAGCAGTCAGTGGTTTTAACGTTATGGCTAATCAGTGTATCTACAATGTAAAATGTAACAGCAACTAAAACAAACAACTATTTATCACAGTGAATTTATTGTTGGTTGTTTAGGTGAGAGGACTTCATTGCTTGTGACCCTAAAAAAAACATCCAGGGGGACTTTTTGAACAAAGTAAATCAAATAAAAATTATAATGTATTTTGGAGGTTTGATTTTGATGTAAAAAAAAATGCAATTCATGAGCACAATAGAAATCATGTAGAAATACAAACCTTGCAGGTTGATTTGAATACATGCTGATACAGAGCTGAGACATAATATACTATTTCTTCATGTACAACTCACTGTGTATCAAAAGTGACATCAGCAATTGAGCTGCAGAGACATTGAGCTGACGCTGCTGGTTGAATGCTGAAGACTGAAACGTCCTGGAATGGGCTGTAATGTGTTTTTACTCAAAGTCATGCAACTTCAGTAAACCTACCAACATGGCTGGTCATTGAACCAACGACGTGGAGTTCAGCTTCTGTTGTTTTACAGGTTGTCTCTGAACATTATTTGCTGGTATTAACATCTCCAAGATAGTCTTAAGATCGAGTCTTTAAATCATTTATCAAATTGCTTCTGCAGCTGTTTTCGCTTTTTGTAATAATTTAACAGAGCACACATTACAACCTTTTTATTTTGCTTCTGTCGCTGTGACTCATCTTAAAGTACCTCGTGTCTCCTCCTCGGCCCACCGGCTCATTCAACATGTGGTTATTGTAAAGTTGCCACAACCACGCGAGCTCAGCATCATACCCAGTAGAGTTATCAGCATTTGTGAATCCACATCCTGCCTATTAGCATTTGTGTACACCCCCCCCCTTCCCTTCCCCTCCTCCCCCACCAGCCTCACCTGTCCTGTCGTAGGACTCGTGGCAGGTGTGTGCGATCTCAGCTCCGAGCTGCAGATAGTGTCCGGCCTTGTCGTCGGGCGAGCCGTCAGCACCCAACGCAAACATGCCACCGGCGAAGCAGGCCAGGTGGCCCATCTTCCTCTCCAGGTGGCCGTTCTTCCACTCGCCTATGAATGTCAGACCGCCGTTGGATTTGCGTATCAGGTGGCGCTCGATGGCCTGGAGCGAGCGAGAGAGAGAGAGAGTGAGGAACTGTGCAGGATGTTACACTGTTTCTGTATTTATGGAGGAAATTGGTAAAGAGAAGATCTAAAAAAAAATGTGAATGAGGCAGTATGATTTCAGTCAGATTGTGAACACAACAGAATATTAAGTGTTTATATGAGTTATGTATGTGGAGAGTAAAGTAGTAAATGAAGATGTGTGAAATTTGTGAGAATGTGGATACCTGAAGAGGCAGAAAACAGGGAAAGACTGTTTTTGTGGGTAGAGCAGGGTGAGGTTGTGCGAATGGATCACTGGCACATGAAGGTGGGGAGGGTCACAGAGTGAAACAAAACAAACACACATCCCTCCGCCTTCGCTCTGGACCATCTGTTCTGCTCAATATCTGACACTCCCAATGATTGACAGACATCTTCATCAACTACAGACCGCTAACATCTGCTTTCTGCTAAATCAGCTCTTCATTTATTTAAAAAGAAAAAGCAACAGCTCCCTCTGAACTCTTAAAGCGGGTGCACAACAGTGCTTATTAAAGGAGAAAAATGAGTGACATTTACAGCTGTAATTTGTGACGAAATTATGTTTTGTATTGAAAAAACTGCAGATTCAACCCTATGAACACGAGGATATTTTCAGGGTAATTTCACTGCATTCACTTTTACCCATTCATGCTGTATTCTTGTTTTTTTTCAGGACAGTCTAGGCTGTCCAGATCTTTCATCATTTGATTTAATAATACTTACAGATTTTTTTTTATATTAACCTTTATACCAAGGAAAAATAAAACAATTTCATTGGTTTTTTTTTTACATGTCTCTCACCATAAAATATTGTCAGTAGAGATATATTTGTATAGTTGTGTAGAGGAGCTTGTCTACAATCTGACAACATGTGAACCATGTTTATGGGACACTGTATGACTCAGCAATTTGAAGGAACATGTGCTTAGTGCCTGATGGAAAATAAAAGTAATGACGGACTCTGGGTGTCCAGAGGCCCAAACAGGGACTCCCTCTCAGGGCATACGCCCCCGTGATGTCCGCTAATAACTCAGCTGTAGCGTAGGCCAACAAATACATTGTTATATGTTTTTTTTTCATACAAAGTGGGATGTAATGTCAGCCTTACGTTGGAGACAGTGCAGAGGTCAGCTGTGATTTCAAATATGGACGAGATGAAAACGCTTTGTCGTTTGTGAGCTATTCAACCGAGAAGAAGAGGAGTGAATTTGAGCGCTCATCGGGTTAAATGCAGTTCTGTTTATTTTCCTACAGTTGGTTGCGAAGGTTGAACTGGACCTGCAGATGGCTCAGGAGGAGCTGCACAACACCGTACCTCGATGGCGTCATCGTAGGTCTTGCGAGCTTCCGTGTCGGTCTTGTCGGACATGAGCCACGCCTTCAGCAGGTACTCGTAGAAGCTGTCCCCGAGTCCTCCAACAGAGGTGTGATCTGCAGGGAGAGACGGGAGGACAGGAGTTAACGAAGCGGGTTGGAGGGAGGGACGGACAAATGAGAAAGCCTTCGTGAATTATTCATTTTTACGACTTTGCCTGAAAGTCCTTGGTAGAGCGCAACATATGGCATCAAAAGCATCTACCGAAGCCCCCGGTGCTTTTTCTTCCCTACATGCACAATATATGGGCAGCGTGTTTCTTCTCTCTTTTCCCGTTTTGTTTACCCGCTCCCTGATGTGCTCACATTTCAGTGTCCCCGATCGTCCTCGTCAAAGTTTACACAGCTTTCATGGCTGTCCTAATTTGCAAGACTCCACGGTGAGGATGCGTCGGATCGCACGAAGAAATAACTTTGGTCCTCCTGGGGGCGTTTTCAGCCCATTTGGTCCGTTAATGGGGCAATATCACTGACCTATAACAAGTATTTACTTATCAAAAGAAGAGAGATTTATGCAGCTTTTTAACTTTGGAAAAATCATTAAAATAGCCAAAATATTATATAAACTAATCTTCTCTTGATTTGGCTTTGTAAACCTTTGTTCCTTCTTTTTTTCAGTGGATTTTTTTTTTCCGCAAACCTGCAACATTTTAAATGGTTTCTTCATTATGGCGACAAATGATGACATTGTGTTCAAATTGAAGACAACCACATACATTAAGACAAAGGGATCATAAGTAGCAGTGTGCAGAGTCACTTTGAACTAAACAAAATGAGAAATTGGGAGGTAAAATTCCCCAAATTTCCATCCCAACTCTTCATCATGATGTCAGTTGCCTGGATGAAAGGTTTTTATTTAAATCCGACGTCACTGGGTGAAACTAGAGCATTCCTCATCCTTCATCCTCTCAGTGTCTCTTCAGCCAGATGTAATCATATTTGATATCTAAGCAGATTCTTTGTGTCTCATCATCAAGCAGATTCTTTTCTGTATGTGATTAACATGCCAGAAGGAAAATGACGCAGAGACGGAGAGTGAAAAAAGATGAAAAACCAATCGAATCCATGAATTATTCAGCTTTAGTCACGGAGCGCACGCAAACCTCACAATCAACCTTGGAGACGTCACTGAAGGCTCTGGGTTCTGGTGTGTGTGTGTGTGTGTGTGGGGGGGGGGGCTGTGTGTGTTATGGTGTGTGTGTGTGTGTGGGGGGGGGGGGGCTGTGTGTGTGTGTGTGTGTGTGTGTGTGTGTGTGTGTGTGTGTGTGTGTGTGTGTGTGTGTGTGTGTGTGTGTGTGTGTGTGTGTGTGTGTGTGTGTGTGTGTGTGTGTGTTTTGGTGTGTGTTCATGTCTGGAATTTACATGTGGGTGCTCCAGTTTGTATATTTACAAAGAAAACAACAGCTAGCGTCTGAGCACCAGTGTGTGTGGAGCCACTTTAAAATAAGCACACTGACAGGTCTTGTCACTGACTAATACAGATTTAATCACATTTGGAAATAAGAAATAAACACGTCGACTTTTGAAACTGTTATTGTGATGTAATCGTGTCAAATCATTTGCTGTTGGTGAGTCAACTATGGAGGCCCTAATACAATTATTAAGATGGCAATAGCAAGTCTGTGTGTCTGCCATTTCACATGTTTAGGACTACTTTAGGACAGTGCTGGCATTTTGTTGCAATAGATATTGTACTTAACACATGTTTTATGACACCCAGGACAAAATAAGCAGGTGTTTTTGCAGCATCAGCAGCACTAAAGCAGTCAGAGTGACATTTTCTGCTTTTATTTGGCAGTTAATGATGCGTGTGAAATGAAATGCTTTCTTGAATGTAGCAGGAAGAATATTATTTCAATAATTCTCCTCCAAATGCTTCACCCAGACAGCTGCATGAATGCTGGTATAATTTGTAATTATCTCTGGCTCTGTCTGTTTGGCAGGTCACCAGCCCTCTTCTGGTGGCTCCTTCCATGCCAAATTATTTGGGGTCGACGTCTGTCCATTAACAAATTAATCATGTTGGCATTCGTAGCTCTTACAGTAGTGTAATCGGTGTAGCTGTTGAGTAATGTTATTGCCACTTCACCTGTCTCTCCTCTGCTCCCCATCCTTCATGTGACACACAAAGGAGATAGACCAGCGTGACTGTCAATAACAGCAAAACACACAGACATCTCGAAAAACACGGTTTATCAGGATTATTTTCTAAGAAAACGGATAAGAACGAGTGACTTTAACTTACAACGCCGAGATAACGTGTCGAAATGTTTTTATTGCCCGATAACGTGATCAATTGGTTCGAAAAAATTGGGGGATTATCAATACTGTAGGCACAAGACGTAGACAAGTTTAAAAGTTGTGAAGCTCTCACTAGAAGAGAGAGTTTTAGAGTGGACACAGATCCTCTTTTTGTGGATTTGCAAGTTCAAGCACACAATAGTCCGTAGAAACAAAGCGACGGTGAGTCACCATTACAGTAGCACATCAACTTTAAATGTGAAACATAAAAACAACCTAACAGGGCAGGTATGAGGTCAAGTTCAAAACAAAAAGCTGGGGTCAAGTAGAAACATAACTTTGTGGAAAGTTATTCACAAATGACCAATATGTTCTTTTCCAAGGCTCGACGTAAAAGGTGAATTTGTGTCTTTTTTTTCTTTCTTTTTTTTTTACCGGTTTGACAATGTTGCTAAACATCACAACAAATTTTAACGTTACACTCTATTACTATTATACTATTTTATAATTAGCTATATTGTTCCAGACATCCCTCTACAAGTCCTGTCTTCATGCAGTGTGCCATCTATATTCCATCACACATATTGTGCTGATTCAGGGTTTTAGCACGAAAGGATTGTCAGTTGACAGATGTGACATTTCCCTCAAAATGTTCCACTCACTGTCACACTGTCAACCATCTTTTCTCTAAAGTATTTCTTCTAACCAGAGTCTACCCAGAGACGCGTCTAGTTTAGAGGCTGTGAATTCAGTTTTCCTCTTTTGTTGTTTTCCTGAGTGTTTTGTTTGATTTTTACACCAAAATATGGGAAAGAAAACTCAGAGACAATTGTACATGAAAGCAAAAGCGCTTGTTTCGAATACGAACTCTGCAACATCACAGGGTGCAAAACACAAATAAATAAACACGAAGTCTCCGAAATTGGAAGACACAGCATCAGATGAAGAGATGGATATTACACCAGCCATAGCTGTGACTGCTTGTTCACAGGTGGCACTTTTTGAATGCGAAGAGGAAAATAACAAGGCAGCGCAGATTAAAATACAAATTGGAACAAGAAGAGCTCATTCAAGAGCTGTGTGATCTTTTTGTAGCTTTCCATCATCTCTTTTTACCTAACCCTCTGTTTCACAATCGCCTCCCACGCTCTTTCAACTTGGCATCCACCCACGCACACTCCCCCAACTCTGCTCCTCTCCATCATCTCTCTGCCAATCAAAGGATGTGGGTCACGCAGGGAGCGCCTGTCAATCAAAGGCAGGATTTTCCGAGGAGGTGGCATCAAATGGACATTAAACTTCAGACGCAGACAGACGACTTCACAAAGCTTCAAACACGTTGTGCCGGGGTCAAGGTCACAGGCTGCTGGTGTAATACTAATAACATCTTTGTATGTTGTCAAGTGTCGCAATGCAGTGTGAAGCTCAGCAGAGATCATGGTTTAGTTCAGTTCATGCACCACACTAGCTAGTTGTGTAGCGCTCATTTTTAAGGCAGATGAAGTTTATTTAAATGCCAGTGAGTCCAAAGTGTTTTCTCACAGATCGTTAATATATCCAAAAATGTGTGTATGCCATCTGGAAAATGCATCACCAAGAAAAACAAAACAGTAAAATGCAAAAAAAAAAAAAGAAAAAAAGAAAGGCAGGTTTCTTTGTCATTGTCTGTTTCCTTAAAAAAAAAACTGTAGATAAGCTCAACAATTATTTCTAGTTCGGAAACCAGGGCCAACACTTTTCTTCATTAAATAAAATTCTCTGATTTACCCATTCAGTACTTAGAAAGGCTAAATGACAATATCATAAGGCTGCTGTTTAATATCAACGAGTATAAATATGAATCAGAGCACTCACAAAAATCTAAATGAGGAGGAGGAGGTTGGTAGAAACAGCTGATGTGGCTTGTAGCCACTCAAATCGACTACTTAGGACTCTGAATCGTCTCGATGTTCACACGGCCTGTGTGAGACATGCGACAGTCATGCTTCACGTGTGCGGTGCCTCATCACAGACTCAACGCCTGTTACTGTTCTCACAACAAAACACACTGGAAAACGATCTGTGATCACAGGCACCATGTAGTCATGGCAGAAACCCAGTGGGGGTTCAAATGATGTCATGGTGATGAGTTAACAGGTGAAGGGCAGCGTGTTCCCGCTGCTCTGTCCCGCTCTACCTCTCCTCTGTCTCTGTCTCTCTGCATCTCACTCTGAACGAGTAGACAAAAATCACACGGCTGCTTCTGGGTTGCAACGTATACCTTGTAGGAGCTCAAACATTTGATTACCGACGACCATTATAACAGAGAGTCAATGATTCAGTGGCAGGACCTGCAGGGAGAACACACACACACACACACACACACACACACACACACACACACACACACACACACACACACACACACACACACACACACACACACACACACACACGTGTGTGGGTAACCTCTCCTAAGTCCTTTGAGCAAGGCTCTGGAGTACCACCAGGGAACAGTATTGCAGTCGATGGACTAAAAGAATAAAATAAACTTTAAACAATGACAAAAGAACAGACCCCGACACAATGCCAGGCTAAATAATGAAGTGAAACAAAATATAAAATAGGCCAAAAAAAAAATGTGTTTCACTCTTTAGTTTGCTTGCTCCTAAATTCCTGCTGCTGAGAGACAGAAGTGAGGACAGAATATTCAATCGTACCAACTTTAACTTCATCCAACTGAACATTAGAGGAGCTGAATGCAATTCAGATTCTGTTTTAGTGATAATTAATTTGCGATATGAAAATCTAGATATGAAGGACTGTTTGACAGATCAGGTGTACAGTATGTGAGCAAAGAAGAATGTCTGTGAATAGGTTTGAAAGAGGGAGTGGGTGGTGTGTGTGTGTGTGTGTGTGTGTGTGTGTGTGTGTGTGTGTGTGTGTGTGTGTGTGTGTGTGTGTGTGTGTGTGTGTGTGTGTGTGTGTGTGTGTGTGTGTGTGTGTGTGTGTGCGCGTGTGTGTGTGTGTGTGTGTTATAGTACGGCAGAGGACTGTGTGGTAATAAGGCTGTCTGTCACTGTAGGATCTAATTAAAACAGAGGAGCTCAGACTCATTGCTCATTAATGGGGTTTAACTACCATCTACACACCTACACTCTGCAACAAGGGACACACGAGCTTCAATTCACTCTCTGCTGCACGCTCTCGACACACGACTCCACCTTTCTAACACCTCACTCGGTCTCAAACACAGACGTACATCCACCCTCAAAGTATCTCATCCAGTGGTGGAAGAAGCATTTAGATCCTTTACTGAAGTAATACTACAGTTCCAAAATACTGTACATAAGTATCAGCATCAAAAGTGTACCTAAAGTAGTTGAAGTAAAAGTAATCACTGCAGAAACACCCATTTTTGAATCACATAGATTATAATCATTCTATTATAATTATTGATTCATGAATGTGTGCATCACTTTAATTTTAATTCATTTAAGATGGAGAATTTCAATTATTTTATGCACTGCTGAGTAGCTTAATCTATAATAATACAGAATAATGTATTACTTGATTAATATTTAATATTAATCTGAATCTGCAAAATAATAAGTAACTACAGCTTTAAAATACATGTACACTATTTGCCTTCAAAATGTAGTGGAGTAGAAGTTAAAAGTAGCATAACAAGGAAATACTTAAATCCATCAAAGTCCTCCTCAACTATAATACTTCAGTAACCGTACTTAGTTACATCAGACCACTGCTCTCATCAGGGTTGTGATGGTGGGAGTTTTTCACGGTATGATAACCGTCTCAGAAAATATGACGGTATGACTGGAAGTGGTGTGTTTTTATTATGCGTTAAAGTTGCAAACGGGACATACTTTGTTCTGCGTGGAGGGATTCTTGAAGATGTTTGATATGTTTCCTCCTTTGGAGACTGTGTCCATATTTTTTGCTAATTTGATATCCGTCCTTGAGGACAAAGTCGTGTTCATTTTCAATATTTGTTGAAAATCATCCCAGATTGTTTTTAATCACTTTGTCGAGGGTAAAGATGGGAATTTTATTACTTTGGTTTTCTCTGTGGCATTTGTGTGTGCCGCCCTTTGCCGAGTCTGATAGGCAGTCAATGCGCAGGAGAGCATCTCTGTTCTGTGCATTTTTTTGTTTTTCAACAAGTAATACGAGTAATAAGCACTTGTGCACGGTATGATAACCACCAATTTTAATATCATTGTATATCATGATACCGGTATATCGCTGCAACCCTCCCTCTTATTCAATATGAACAATTCAAAGATTCATAATAAAAACACAGTGAATTTAACACTCAACATTTTACAGCTCAATTAGACTTATTGAGAAGAAGACAGATGTCCACATGATGGTTGTTTACTTGTTACAGAAGCTGTAACAAAAAAAAAACCTTGAGCTACAGACAGATTGTAGCTGCTCCTCTGTGTTCACTTTGTGTTATCAACAGTGTCTCCAATGTGTGTATTGTGTGTAGTAGTTCTGGCTGGCACATTTTATTTTTTAAAATGTGAACAATTACCAATCCACTGACAACACATTTTCAAATTCACCAGCCACTCTCTAGTGAATTATTATTTTATGTCTGAAATCTGCCACTTTCATATTCTAGCTGCATTTGGCTGCCGCTAATTTCCCTCCCTGATGTGGTGTATCTAACATGAAACAGCCTCAATGCCCCCAGTCTAAAAAAGCTCTGATTAAATGGTCCTGCAGTGAGTTTAAATGGAGGTGTCATGTCCCTGTTTGCCTCCGTCTCAGTTACAGGTGTTCAAATATATGCAAATAGCAATCATATTCCCAGAACAACATGTTTTACACACCGAGTATTTATCTGAAAAGACACTTTGCATGTACCGTAATTGTCTGCCTTCCTGAGAGTGGGAATGATAATCATGGTGTCATGGCAACGCAGTGAGCATTAAAGTTCTTTGTTTCTGCTTTATTGGTGTTGGTATTATTGATTTAAAATGTGTTTAACAAGATAAGTGATATAATGTCGGTGTTTGGGGTCCAGACTTTTATTAAAAATCTGTGACGAGCTGATTACTGAAGGTAAGCTGAACAACACTGAGTCCTGACAAATATACTGTTTTAAAGACAGATGCCACTGAAGGTATTTAGTCAGCGCTATACTGAGGTGTTAAAAGGGAGAACAAAAGGCCTTTTATCGACAATAATTGGGTTTACAGGGCAATAACCTGCTCCAGCACAGACGGACACCACAGAAGTTAATGCTTTATAAGACAATTCAAATGTGTGTCTACATAAACAAGATACAGACAAGATGTTGATTAAAGATGTCTCTTTACATGCCTTAAGATAATCCTTAGCAAACAAGGTAACTGCTTTGTTGTGTCCCAAGTAAAACACGATTCAAATGGTAGTTCTTTGCCCACTAGTGTCGTCTCGGCATCACAACAACTGAGGCAAGTCCATTTCATAAGAGGATGCTTCTGTTTTTGGTCCAATCAGACTGCACCGTATATTTGTCCTTCACTACGGTAACTGTCAGATTAGTCAGTTCAAGTGCAATCAATTCTTTTCATGTGTGTTGGGAGACTGGCAACACTTCAAGTTCGACCCGGACCAGAGAGCACTCTGTCATCCTATTGGTCGACGTCAAGGCACATGTTGTTGAATATGTCAAACTCGGCAAGTAAAAACCAAAGATTCTGACGTGATGGACCAGAGGTCTCCAACCCGAAGATGGCAAACACCCAGTAGCCCGCGACACGGTGTTCAGTAGATTATGAAAGGTTCAAACATAAATTGTAGCTACGATGTAGCAAATTGTAGCATATAGTGATTGATTTCAGCATTTTTTATTTCTCTATTTTTTAACCTGTCTGAGAGAACGATGCCATCAACGCGATCGATTAACGGGTGGACAATCTCCCCTCGCTCCCTTCACCTGAGTCTGCTCCGCACCGCGTCAGTGCAGCCGAGGCTGAGGAGTGACACACAGAGATCAGAGGACAGAAATGCAGCAGAGACTGTCACACTGAGCTGGAAACAAACAGTTGCTCATAAATTAGGTAAATAACATAAATGCAATATTTTGGCAGAACTGCAATAGTGGGGGCGGAGCTATAAAGAGTTTCTGTCGCAGCGTGAGTGAGAGATCAAAGTTACACCGCAGGTAAGCTCAATGCCGTGACTCACACAGGGCCCAGGCACACTCTAGGTTTTGACATAGACATGTGCCCCCCCCCCCCCCCCCCATGCAAATGATGATAAACTTAAGTTGTTGTGATACAAAATGTATCACAACAGACAATCAGTTTGCTACTGTCACCATTAAGGAAGCTTATCAGCTGGTTTGGGTGGAGCTCAGCTATGTAAATAACATCAGAAGCTTTTGGAGACTTTCATTTTGTCCAAGTAGCTCTCAGAGGAAAAAAGGTTGGAGACCCCCGGGCTACACGCATCACTGTTCTTAAATTAGGTCACACTACAAGGCCTGTTTGACGTTCAGGCCAGACACTGGAAAATGCTCTGAAAAGACTAAATTGTGTAAAAAAACTATCTAGTTATATTGGAGCAGTCTGAGAGCTGCGTCAGAGAAACTGACCAGCACATTTTAAACTGCCTCACTAGTGTTTATTTTTATGACATATTTCTTTTGGTTGCTTTTGGGTGGATGGAGTGAGCACTGAGGCCTCTGCATTTTCTTCTGCTGCTTGTGTAGTGTCAACATTTTCTTCCCATGCTTTAGGCTGCTTTCATCAAAAAACAGCTCAATTCTTCTTTCCCAGAAAGCATTGCAAAGAGTGGTCCGGCTGCGGGCAGCCTCAAACAATCCACTGTGGACGAGGGTGCAGTTGTTGCATGATTGGAAATGATTACTTCATGGCTTACTGAAATCACTGGGGGCTCCTTTGCCTCATCATTTGTAATTTTGCAACAACATTCAAGGTCACTTTTGCCCTTCGAGCTTCACATTAATTACACTGCACTCACCTCCTAATCAATATAGCTGGTTAAGGCAACAAGGGGGGGAGCTAATTAATGTGTCCGGGTCAAAAGACCACAATACACATACATATATGCAAGTAGGCCCATAGATATGAAAGTGCATGTCCATAGAAACACTTTTTATGTGCTTTACACAGACACATACACACAATAATACACAGAAAACATACATGTGCATGTTCACAGTATATATATATATTTTTTTTTATCAAACTCAAAGAGACTCTCACTTCCTGATTCACGCAAACACACAAACAAACATAAAACATCCATCATCGCCTGCCTAGTCATGCAGCTTGCAAGCTAACTATCCATCTGTTAAAGCCCTCGTTTATCCATCAATCAATCGGTCCTCCCTCCATTTTCTGCCCATTTATTTTTCCCTGCCTTTGGCCCAAAGTCTGTTCACATAGAAGTACATCAGTCTGGCTGCCAAGTCACCTATCCATCCATTAATGAGCCCCTCCATTTATCTATCTGTCCAAGAGTGCTCTCCTTTTTTTCCCCTGACAAGTAAAACAAATAAAATCATCAGACTGCACCACAGCAGTCACAGAAAGATCTGCACGTTCCTCGAAACGAAACCATCGCTTGTTTTGTTTTCAGTGAATATGTATGTGAATTTTCCTATTTCCCATTTATTTGGAAGTGCTGTGAAACAGAATAGAAATAATATGGCAATCTCTCACGCCCCTGGACAAAACAAACTCCACACAATATATTCAATTTTAAACAGATTTCATCTTTTCATTTCCTCTCGCTGAACTGAAGAGCAAACCCCGAGCAGATCTGATCGACGGGCGAAAACTACGGCGCTCTATTAAAAACACACTTCTGAGGCAAGCGTGCACACAAAGAGGAATATTATAATAACTACAGTGTTGTAATATTCTGTTGGAATCTTAAGATAACAAACCGCGACCGTCTACAAATCTGTCATTCAGCACCTAAAGTTCAAAACTCTCCACTGAAACGCCAAAAACTAAACAAACATAAACATATTATAGATTATAACTTAAATACCCTCAAGTAATATTCGGGAGAAATATGCAAACATCCCGCGATGATCTAACAGACTGACTACCAGATGAGACATTCAGGGACATCAGCCATGGAAGTTACTGCTCGCCTGCCACATATTAGCCGAGACTGATGTCCAAGAACCTTCCAGGAACTAAAAGTTCCTTCAGGACTCTGTTCTGTGTTTCACGATAATATAGGTACAATTATACGAAAATAACACGAAATGGGATAATGTCAATAATCCGACCTGTTGACGTAATGACGTTACCCAGGTAACCGCAGTACAAACGTTGGAAGGTTATCACAGTTATACTCAATATTAAAACAATTTTATTCAGTACATGTTAGATGATCTTTTCACAGACTTAAGGAACAGGAAATGTAATTACAGCTTCTAAAACCTGTTGAAAGGCACCATATCGGTGTGTAACTATAGTGCAGAACATATCGTTTAACTAAGAAAGTAACAACACTGGTCTTCGGGTGTTTGTATATGTTGTGCTGCTTCTTTTGCATCTCTTTCTCAGTTATTGTTTCCTCAGCGTGAGCATAATTACACTGCTCGCTCGTCCTTCACCCCGCGTTGGGCTAAATGCTCCATTACTTTAGGTGTAACTAACATGTATTTGGTGTCTCTCCAGTTTAATTATAAACTTGTTGAAAATGACTCTGACCAGAAATGACAGCTTTCAGCGGAAGAATACCGAGTCACCGCATGTCTAACTTCAGTCAGAGAGCTGTTAATTTCCCCGGGCAGCCCGCCAAATGTAATCAATATAGCGGGAATACTGTGTTCCCCGACTTCCGTCTTCTTCTACTCGATTCAATTTGTTCTCATTAAAGAAGATCCATTGTGCTCCTCGTCTTTCCCTCGCTTAGTGTTAATCTCTCCTCTCTCTCTTCACAGCACTTCTGACCACGTGATCATCTGAAGCTCTCGACAGCATCTCCACACTTTTTCCAAATGGATGGTTGTACATCAGACATGCAGGAATTCAAGCACAATCTTTGTTCCGCTGCAACTTAAAATAACTCAATTAAAAATTAACATTCATGATATGCTCAGCCAAAGAGCCTTTTTAGCTTTATTTTAATTTACTGATATCAAGGGTGTAGTGGTTCATGTTCAAGTACTGGACTACACCTGTCACGTGCGTACATGGCTCATTTCTATATTCTAGCTACTGTTTCTACGCTGACGAGTTTACATTCAATAGTCACATTCAATAGTCACATATTTACATAGTCACAAACGCTTTTAGAGATGATTCTTCTTAAGCTCTTAATAATGTGTAGAAGAAATGTCCAAAGTAAAAAGTTGCAGCGTTGATCCGGCAGCACTACATCTGCGCTCATAACCTCAACAGAGCAGGTAATGTAGAAGGAAAACATGTATGTACCTGGTAAAGCAGCCTGCTAACTACAACCACTTGATAACTGTGTGAAATTAATCCAGAAGGTGAACTCACGTTGGCCCCAGCGGCCCGTACGCGGGTTCAGGTAGTTTGGGTAGAGCCCATTGGGTCGGTCCATTTTGGCGAGCAGCTTCCGGATGTGCATCACCTGAGATGAACACCAGTAAGAGGAGTTTATTTAGTCACCTTACAACCATTATCTTTCAATCACAGACAAGTCCATGTCGTAATTTTCCATTTTGTGTTTGAGGTGCACAGGAAGTCACAACTAATGTTCTGGTAGAAAAACTGAAGCTCTCAGTACGTTTTGTGTTCCATGTTTGACTGAATTACATCAACTTTTTTCACAGTAGCATAAACTGAGCAGCAGACGTGCACGTAGGCAGACACAACACACACGCACACCACAGCACAGCACAGCACAGCACAGCACAGCACAGCACAGCACAGCACAGCACAGCACAGCACAGCACAGCACAGCACAGCACAGCACAGCACAGCACAACACACACACACACACACACGCACGTAGTGGCTTCACAGTGTTACCTTCTGGTAGTAGGCAGGGTTTCCTGTCAGGTACGTGAGGTGAACAAACTCCATGTGGAGAGTCCCAAACTCAGCCAGGATGCTGCTGCCCGCCGACGCCCAACCCCAGTTACGGCCAACACCACTGGAGAGGAGGAGGAGGAGGGATGAAGGAGGGAGGGGTGAGGAGAGGGGAAGAGGTGATGAAGACACAGAGAGAAGACAGGAGGGGAGAAGGAGGGTTGAACAAAGAAACAAAAAGTTAAATCTTGTACACTCAAGTTAAAGTAATAAAGATTTTTACTGACTCATTTAAAATGGACCATCATGTATCTGCCTGAGTCGACAGGGTTAAGACCAACACGTAGTTAACAGGTTCGGAGATTTGGGGCTGATTTGAGGCTTCATTTAAAAAAAAAAAAAAACACTTCTTTAACAGGAACAGCCCAAAAAAAGTGTTTACAATTAAAAAATAAGTCTAACTAATGAGTGAATGGATCATAACGATCTAAGGAAAAGCAAAAAACCCAAGAAAATAATAACAACTAAATCTAACTAAGAAAATAAACAACAATGAAAAGCAGTTTTAATGATTAAATCTTGATACTTGATTTAAACTATCTTCTGTAAATAATAAAGTTTGAGTAAGAATTGACATGTCAGTTAGATTCAGGCTTAAATACAGCACGTCTTCAAAGGCGATAGTTGTTTAAGTTTGCCTCCTGCAGCTTCAGAATAACATCAAACCAGGAACTATCAACCTCAATATGATCAATTTAATATGTTTCCCCTCCAGTGAAACCTGGCAGAGACGAGTCATCTGTGCAACAAGTTCACTACCTGCTCCAGAGTTGGTAGCAGTCTCAGCAGGTAAAACACCATTTATTCATGACCATATGTGACACAGGAGGCATCTGGAGCTGCTTCAATTTTACATGAGAGCATGGAGCGCCTCATCTCTCCAATCATATGGAAATCAGAGAGGCGTGTCACTCGTGTGTGCGTCTCTGTTTAGTTTGAATTCCTGTGTGGATAATTGCTCAAGAGGGCATTTATGTGCAGATGTGTGCAGATGTGTGTGTGTGTGTGTGTGTGTGTGTGTGTGTGTGTGTGTGTGTGTGTGTGTGTGTGTGTGTGTGTGTGTGTGTGTGTGTGTGTGTGTGTGTGTGTGTGTGTGTGTGTGTGTGTGTGTGTGTGTGTGTGTGGCTTTGTTTTTTTTCTGGTGTGTGTTTGTCTGGTGGGAGTTTAATACAAACAACAAAGCGTCGCCTCTGACAAATTAAGAATTACCTGGAGAAGAGACCCTCTCCTGTGCTGCATATATCATCAACAATCTGATCTCAGACACACACACACAGTTTCCCACTGTCTTCACAGGTGTAAAGAAAGACAAAAAATTAAAGAGAAAGCACAAACTGATGAGAGGAGGAGAAAGCACTGGAGCTGTGATGGTGATGTGACCCGACAGACTAAAACAGGAAAGCTGTTGCAGTAACACAGGTTACCCACTACAGGTTTGAATTGAACACTTAGAGGCTGTTCAAAAAACACAAAGTCACACAGGCTCCAAAACAGTGTCCCAGCTGAATAAAAGCCCTTCTCACACACACACACACACACACACACACACACACACACACACACACACACACACACACACACACACACACACACACACACACACACACACACACACACACACACACACACACACACACACACACACACACACACACAGCTGCTATCAGTTACTCAGAACTGTCTCACTTTGACCTGAGCTACACCGTGAGGTGACCGAATCATGTGATGAGTGATGTGGGTGTACGCTGTCCTGCCCCCGCAGCACAGTTTGTACACCCACTCATCCCGGTGAAGAGGCCTAATCAGGCAGAAGTAGAGAGACCTCAGAAAGTGGACGAGGTGTGTGGGAGCTTTAAAAAAAAAAATAACTCCCAGGTTTGTATGATTATTGCAGATTGACGACCTCAAAGAAGAATTCAGGACTCGAACGTAACATTTAACAACATTTACAAGCTTTGATTTAATTAATGAATTTAAGAAAGATTGTGGATGTGTGATGCGACTGTGTGTGTATCAGAGGGGCCTTAATTACAGTTGATAAGCAAGTGTGTGTGTGTGTGTGTATTCTTGCGGTGTGCTCTTGTACTTTTGCTAGATTGCCATTTCAGGGGCCGTATTCACAAACGTTCTTCGAATCCTCTAAGAGATCTTAACCTGGCTTAAAAAACTTTAGCAAGGAGTCTTTTCTTAGGAGTGATTTAAGAAACTTCTCAAGAGCAACTGAGCAGGTAAAGAACAGAAACCCTGATCTCAGTGAGGAGGTGTGGTCGACCCCGTTGCTAGGGGATGACACGTGTTTTTGAAGGATGTGATCGGCTGATTAAAAAAAATGTACTCATGGTGATAAAGGGGCACAGAACGGTCAGTGACATTTAGTGGAAATAAAATGAATACGAGGCTGTGAAACCGCTGGTTATTTGTGTGCGATCGTTGCTGATGAAGGTCGCGACAGACTCGAGTCATTTTTCCAGTCATCAAATATCTTGGCGCTGCGATCACTTTAATTTCTGTGTGATTGTGTTGAGTGGAAGAAGCGAGCGCCTCAGATGAGGTCGACCACAAACATCATCTCTGCACGATATAATTTCTAGCGTTTCATTAACGTGTCGTCATTCAGTGTTAGAAGAATATTTCTCTGAACCTCGCTGTACTTCTTGCATTTTGTTTCACTGATTAAGAAATTCTTCAGCCTCTTAAAAGTCCTCCTCTCTGCTCCGAACAGTTTTTCACTTCAGGAGCTCTCTTCAGCGCTACGATGCTTTGTGAATAGCTCTTATCTTTACAAGGATCTACTCTCAACTTTAAGGGCAAATTCTTAGAAAACGAGAATTTTCGCCACTAGGAGGAACTTTTAGTCTAATGAATCTGTGAATAAGGACGCAGACCTTCTGAGTTAATGAGGGATCTGTGGAGACATGACAAGACAAACATTTGGTGTGAATGTGCACTAATAAGCCATTTAACCAGATGAGGATTAATATTATACTACATTATACTACATGTTTGCATTGTAGCGCTGCAATTAATTGGAAAGCTCCCATCAGGACTTTCTAATCAACCTGATTCTTGTCCCACTGGTGTGATACATGAACTCATAGACACAACGGAGCCACCTGTCAGTTTGAAGTGATGTCGTTAACCATGTATGTCTGATCTAAGGAACAGCTACAGGAGTTCAGCTTTGTTTACCAGAGGTTGAATACAGAGATGTGGGTTAACTTTGTCCTGCTTCCTGAACACAGACTTCTGCGGAGCCTGAAGCGGTCCTCTCCGATGCACCAGTCTCTTGCACAAACAATTATTCTTTGGTAATTGATAAGAAGTTTACAGTGAGTAGTAGGAAGGCACGTTCTTTAATAATCTGGTCAAAATCAACCGTCTTTAAAACAAAAACAGAAACACCTTGTGAAAAGTATTGAAGAAATTGACGTGTAAACAGGCAGTCCAGTAAAAAATATACAGGTTTAACTCCTCTCCTAAAAACTGAAATATCCCACTGGGGCATCAGATGAACCTGAGTAACTCTCTGGATCGGTCAGTCAGCTGTCATGTGTGACGAAGCGTGGAGCTAACAGATGACAGGCTGGTTTTCAGTGGCCGTGTCACTCACCTCTTGAGGTTGACCATGGCCCAGGGGATCCCGGTGGGCGTGTTGAAGGCAGGGAGCAGCTTCTCCGCTAGCTGGACCGCCTTCAGTTTGAACATCTGCACAGAGAGAGACGAGAGGGTTAACTTTACAACTCACTTTCATCATATTCACACGTGACAGTCCATCAATTTCTCTGCTTAATATTCTCCTCTAAAACCTGACAGGTACAAACATAAAACAACTGCCAACGACCAAAACAAATGCAGGATGAAGGCAAGCGGAACCGAGAGAGACGGCAGGAGACAGACGATCGCTAAATGACGGCCACAAAGTGTCGGAGCCGAGCAGATTTACGGAGGAGACTGGCACCCTAATTTATGCAAAACCTCCCCTTCAAACTGTGCTGCAGTCGTGCAAAATGTTGCACTGAAAAGCTCGGAGGTCAAACCGCATCGGCTGAGAGGAGCGAGAGACCAAAGCACACAGCCAGAGCTGGATTTCTATTATCGGGACCGGCGTCTAATTCATACAGACTGATGCAGACGAACGGACATGTGTTCCTTTTGAGATTACACAAGTTCCTGCACTCGTCTGACAGATGACGGCTCTGAAAATTACGCTGCAGCCCTTGTTCTTTTCTCAGCACGCCAATCAAGGAGATAAAAGGAGAGGAAGGTTCTTCGGCTGCTGATTAAAGTGGATACAAGCAAATGCTGAAGGCTGAACATGGAGCTGCGGATGGTGTGAATCTGCTCAGCGGCAAACAGAGGAAATTGGGTTTTTATCAAGCTTCATAAAAGTCAAGCTGCCTTATGACGAGACAGGAAGTCACTCTTCATGACGAGTCTTCATCGGATCCTTTTATAACGGCAGACAAACTTTTACTTTCATTTATGGTCAATTTAATTTCTCATGACAGAAACACCTGATAGAAGTTCCCACTATTTCATTACTTTGATCCACGGAGAGCCAACATGTAGTTTTTCTTTCCATCTTAGAGTTTCTCTGCATGAAAACACATTATTTGAAAACATCTGAAACTTGTGTAAGAATACTACATTTATAAGTTCACATCATTTCACGAAAAGAAAGTTTCCGCTCGAAAAGTTGTTCCAAAATGCATTTCTAGCGAAACATACAAAAATATGAATTGTTCACAGCATGAACTGCAAATTAATGAACACAAACTCGACCAACGCAGCAGGACGACGAGCGTGAAGAGCTGCATTCAGGATTATGAAAGCTAGCAAACACACAGCTGCAATAAATAGAGGAAAATACAGCATTCATAAACAACGTGATGCAGAAAATGTCTCCGACTAAAACAAATGACGAGAAACATTTTACTGAAACACTAAATCGACACAGAATATTCCAATTTGTCGCCGGATTTTCAAACTTTTAATGTTGAAATACCACTAAATGCTTCTTCATATTGAAACAGTAGCATAGCAGCTTTTTATTAACATGGTTGGCCATACATTTGACCATTTGTCCTGTTGCAGTTGTAGCACACTGCAGACGACCACACAAAAAACAGCTCGTTCATTTTACATGACATACATGAATCTTAAAATAAGTTGGTTCCAGTGTAGAAATAATTGAACTGTGATGAGTTTTGAATGGTTTGAAGTACGAGATGCTGTTTTTTTTTTTTTTTTTTAGATGAAATGACTTGAGATCAGACTACAGCACAGTAATGAGTGAAACACACTGAATATTAGTAAATAATTCTCAATTTCATTGCTCTGAATTCTTAGTTTTAGCCAACTGAAAAAATGGAGGCCAAGAAACAAGAGAATAAATCACTAATTTAAGAGGAAATTACTGAATACTGGTGAGGTTCAGTGTTGAAGACGTGGACTAAATAAACCATGACTCAAACAGCTGATGTTACAGTTCCTGCTAGTCAGGAAGTCTTTAGCGTTCTTGTAATTCTACATTCAACACATACTGTTCAGAATAAAGCTTCAACAGCCTTGAAATTAATGTTTTACAGACATGTTTATTGTATCTAGTTAAAAGTAACTTAAAATAAAGACAAAGATGCTTATCAGGGAATTTATGAGAAGTAAGTCAAATGATCTGCCTGTGAAAACTCTAAAATTAGATTAGATTTAGACTTTATTAATCCCACAGTGGGGACTTTTGGTCGTCCATTTAGATGATCCATTTATAATAAAAACAAGGCCAAGTAGATTTTAAATCTAAATATAACCTGGACAATTTGATGTGAGAAAGGGTGAAATCTCTTTTTAGAAAATGTACTGTAAGATTGATGAAAATGAATTGTGACGGCTGAATAGGAGCTAGACGGGCGTATAAACCTGTTGGTCAGACAAGTCCAGAGAAAGATCAGTCAGAGACAGCTTCTTTCCTTCTATTTAAAATGTTAAAATTCCAAATTTGTGATCATGGCTCATGGAGGACAGTCGTGGGACAAAAGCACAAAAAGGGGCGTTATATAACTGGCATACAGAAAAAAAGCACCTCAGCACAGGACAGACGGAGGCTGATTCATCTACACAATCTGTCAGGGCTGAGCAGCTTCATAGAGACACCAGATCTATGGAAAATTCCTTCTGTCTCACAAAGTAAAAGGGAGCAATAGCACATGCTGCTGTTTGCAGAATACTTAAGCAGCCAGTGGGACTTTGTCCTGACGACTTGGAGGTCAAACTGTGGAGTTAAACATGAAACAAATATAGACGAGGGGAGGGAAACAGAGAGAGAGGGAAGAGTGCTGTCAAAAAGATGCAAAGATAGGGCTGCATATGAGCAGGATATGAATTGAATGAATGGAAGAAAAAATACTCGGAAGCCTGAGAGGGAATCAAAGAGGCACGGAAACTGATAAAAAGAAGCCAGAGGAGGGAAAATAAGTAAATATCTATCCCATATTACACCTGAGGACAGATGCTGGTCAAACAGTAGGATAGACACAAATCAAACTTTCCTCTTCTTTGCACAATTTCATATTTGAATGGATGTTCTGATTTCAGATGAACGAGTCCCTAGCTTGTAGTTGACTCTCATTATACGTGATGTTCTTTGTTTCCTCTTCAAAGCGTCTCACTGAACCAGCATACCGGCGTTCATTTGCAATACAAAACATCAGTTATCAGCAATGTCGGTTGCAACTGACTGGATCTTTAAACAACAGAAGTGGGTCTCCACCTCCGTTCAAACACAGACTCTTAGTCGGCTACTGAAGGCTTCTACTGAAGCTACTATTGACTCAAGTAAGGTGGCGATCAAAAGGGCAAAGTGAACATACCATGTTGATATCAGTATATTGCAAATTTTCAGTCAGACTCAAGTTATGATTACGAGTATGTGGAAAATTTTGCACGTCTGTTGGGAAATTTGAAATGTTCACAGCGGTCTGTGTTTATTTTTACTAGATTGAATCCATTGGACCTTTGCCAACTTAACCAGACCATTTTTAATGGATTTCTATTGATTGATGTTGAACTATGAGGCTTTATAGGTGAGCATCATAATTGCTTGTTTGTTTGCCAGTCGTCTGACAGGTGTTAATGGTTCCTGCTGTGAGGATTGTACCTGGAGACGGTTTACGTCATTTGAATCCCAAGAATGTTTTAATTCCTTCTTGTACGGTAAACCGAAAAAAGTTGAATGATTGAAATAACTTTGAAAAGGCAGAACGTGTGAAGGTGTGGAAACTGTGGAAGAGTTACCTTGGGCTCTTACAAGCTCCTTCCTCCACCTGCCTCAATTCAAAATGGAAAAACACATTCAGCGTAATTTTGAAGGAGCAAATTTCCCATGTTGAAATATTCTGCCGAAGAGTTTATGACTCAGCATCTATTAACGAGCTGAGTTTCAGCATGTCAACTACTGTGTATATTGATGGAAAAGCAAACCATGGTGGAGTAGATAACTCTGGAGAGCAAAAAACAAAACAAAAAAAACCCTTCCAAATAAAATGTTGTGTTCCTGCGTATTTCTGAAAAATGAAGAAAACAATGACGGTAATAGGAAGTGTTGGTGTGATGTTGACATCAGTCCAGTGAAACCAGCTTAATGGGAAACCTCAGATCTGTTATCACCACCTGCATGTGACTGACATGTTAACATGTGTCAGGTTGTGTGCGTGTGTGTGTGTGTGTGTGTGTGTGTGTGTGTGTGTGTGTGTGTGTGTGTGTGTGTGTGTGTGTGTGTGTGTGTGTGTGTGTGTGAGTGACTGTGTGTTGTGTGCGTGTGTGAGTGTGAGTGACTGTGTGTGTGTGTGTGTGTGTGTGTGTGTGTGTGTGTGTGTGTGTGTGTGTGTGTGTGTGTGTGTGTGTGTGTGTGTGTGTGTGTGTGTGTGTGTGTGTGTGTGTGTGTGAGTGTGTGTAGGGGTTATGTAGTGTCTGCCCACTCATCATAAACCCCTCCATCTATCCGTGGCCTGTCTGCTGGCCTCACGGAGGCTCTTAACCAACTTTTATTGGCAATCCGGCTGCTGATGCCATCAAGCAGGAACGGGCTCCAAACGACCCATCAAAGGAGACGGCCAGTCGCCTTCACTGATAAAACTGTATACTTTATGATAATCATCTTCCTCCCCTGCTTTCATCTCCAGGCAGGGATGAGAGAAACAGCTGCTGTCAGGGACAAGCAGCCAGAAACAAGGTGGTACTGTTGTTCCTTAAAACAAACCTACTGAGACAATCTGAGATAGGCGCAGAGATTCTGCTTGATTACTGCCTTTACATTTTTTCTTATCATGTTTGAATATGGAGAATTATTGCATTAAAGACAACTGGTGCTCGGTCTGCTTTTAATTATGTACAAAGACCAATCTCAGCTGATTTTAATCAAAAGTTCATCAACTTTTGAAGATATTATTTCAGAAAAGTTCTTGTATGGTTTTGTTTTGATTTTGTTCAAACTATTTTATTTCATTTAAAAGCATTTATGCTTTTAGGCAGGAAAACTGAAAACTCCCTGAAATAGTCAGCACATCGTTCACCACAACTTTTGTATCTATGCTGTGAGCAGCCGGCAATTCTAGAGGACTTCTACGGTATCACTTTCACAACCCTGGGACGGATGGACAACCCAACCAGCCAGCACTGACCCATGTTAAGAAAAAAATAATAATTACCCTGCTCTACATATTAGTTGTGAGAAAATTGTGTACTTTTATAAAGCAAATCAAATTCACACAAACAAAAACTGAGGAGGCTGTTGAGAGATCTGGCACGGACAGTTTTTCGGGCACGTCCTTATTTTGCATTCTTCATACTGAAGGAAAGTTATTCAACCTTAACGTTGACAGTCTGTCTTATTCTACCAACATCTACCGGATGGTGAAATGTAGCGGTGCTACACTGTCAACGAAACAAAATGAGGTTCGTGTCCTTTTCCTCTTCGACACGTCTCCAAATCACCGCAGCCGAAGAACTGCAAGGCCTCTGTGCATCTGTTCTGTTGACATCATATTTTTTATTTACTGTAGCGAGGAGACAAGATTAGGATGTTGAGAGCTTTGAGGTAAAAATCCTCGAGGAGGATGAGACCCGACTCTCGGTTGTCCCGTGTTTCCTCACATTCTCCCTCCAGGGCTGACAGCTTCAGTGTTCAGCCTTTTAAAATGCACTACAGCACACTTCAAAATCGATCACTGAGGGATGTACAGGTCTCTTTCTGTCAACACAAACACATGCATACGAAAATATTCCAAACACACAACTAGGAAACAAGACAAAGTTAAGCAATACATTTTGTCTAGCAAAAATGAGCAAAAAAATACCAACAGGACATAGATGACTAGCTGGAACGGTGCTAACACCAGCTGTTACAAGTAACAACACACTGTAGTCCCACAATGTCAAAGATATGTTGAAGGGTAGTCTGGCAGTGTCATCATTAGATATTTGTCTTCAGAGAGGACTGACATATTTCTATGAATCCCATTGGGTTTCTTGCTAAGACACATTCCAGCGTTAGGATTGGTCAGTGTCCATGTCCAGCCAGACGGTGTTGATTTTGACAGATGCCGAGTGAAGCTTTATCAGCAATATGTGTTTCACTGAAGAAGAAAAACGGTAAAATAACAGTAAATAAAACCAGTTTCCACTACGTCTTCATCTATGAAGCCAGCTGTAAACCCAAAGTTATTATTCAGCAGTGTGCTTGATTTGACGTTAGTTCGCAAACTTTTACTGTCCTTAGTTTTGGCACAGATTGTAATTTTTTTTCTTCCACTATTCACTAAAACATTTTGATTGTTCTGTTAAGATTCCTGTCTGATCCTAGTGTGTTTTCCTCTGTTTTACCCCCGATCACCTCTCCTCTTGTGTCCTGTCATTCCCCCGTCTGTTTGTTTCTCCTCAGCAGTACCGTCCTCCGAGTTCCGCCCACTGCCACGCCTCTCTCCGTCAGCACAGCTGTGCTGCATTCCTGTGATCACCTCCTGCTGATACAAATACCCTGGTCTCCTGCCTGCCCAGTGTCAGTCTGTCCGTTTTCCTACCCGACATCCCGTCCCGTAAGTCTGTCCATCTCTTCATTGAGAGTTTCCGGTTCTGACTCCCGTTTTTGTTTCCTGCCCGCCTGCCGTTCGTCAGAACAAAGAAGATCACAGATCGTTCCTCGGAGATCATCTGCTGCAATCTTGGCAATCCTGTGTCGAGCTTCGAGCGTCACACAGTCGACCCTGCCTTTCCGTCCAGTGTCGAGCCTCGGGTATCACCTGCACGAAGAAACCTTCCAGTTCGTTCCTCGGAGGTCAGCTGTCGAAGGTTTGGCCATCCTGTGTAGAGTCGCGGACGTCACACAGTCGATCCGGTAAATCAGCTGCGCTGGTGGAGAACCACGGGATTCCCACCAAGCCACTTCAGCTTGCCGCTCGCTGTGGAGAAGACTCGGGATTCCCCAGCGAAGCTCCGCCACCCGGCTACGTCAGCCTGTCACGTGCTGAGGAGGACCTCGGGATTCCCTCAGCTAACCCACGCCCCCGCTGCGTGCTGCCTGCCTGCCTGTCCGTCAGCCTGCCAGCCACATTTGCGGAAGAGCCAGCTGCCTCTTGGAGTGGCGTAGCGCAGACCCGCACATTTGACAGTTTGTGTACCTCCTGTTGGTTACCCATACCTTGGAGAAATAAAGGACTTGGTTCACCTGAGATTCCGCTGTTGTGTCTGCATTCGGGTTCGTTGGAAACACACCTCATAACATGTTCTGGTTAGCACCAGGCATTTATATCTTCTTTGAATCTGATATTTTGTGTAAAGGTGATGAAACTGTCACATCATATACCTGTTATGTAATTCCCATCTTCTGTTTGCCTTTACAAATCTTTGCAATGGGCAAACGTTACGATGAATCGTAAATAAATCATTGTGTTTCCAACCATGTTCCTTTGGGACCCTCTTCTGTCACTGAGTAAACTGATGATGTCCGCTGACAAAGTGACATATTCTGTGGATATTTGATATTATATTAAATGCAAAACAATAACATTACATAACAGGTGATAAACTGCATAATTAAAAGAGTTACAGTGACCTCTCCAGAGCCAGTGTTTGGTTTGTCTGTGCTGGGCTACCATAGCAACATGGCGGGCCTCCATGGAAGAGGACCTGCTCCTTATGTAGATATGAAGCGCTGATTGTAAAGTAATGAAAACACAACAGGTCATCAAACATTTCTGCCAATAGATCTACCTAAATCCGAAACACTGAGCCTCGAACACAAACAATGAACACAAAAACTGCAGGAAGTTTGGATTTGGTACGAGCAGATTATTTCCTGTGACCTTTGGATTGGAAATGAGTTTTTCGGATATTATTGAAAGGGATTACATCATGTAGCAGACCTGCGGTGTGTGTGATTCTGCTGTGGCAGAGCTGTCAAGGTCAACTCGCTTTTATTGGCTCACAAGCTCATGGACGCTGACCAATCCTGGCGCTTGAATGCTACGCAGGGCGCGTCTTAGAAAAGCAGTGGGATCCATTATATAAAAAAAAACATATAAACACGTCTATTGTTTTCATGTTTGTGCTCAAATGGAAAGTAACATTTTCTAAAAAGCCAGGATCCATAGAAGCATACTAGTTATTTATTGGACAGACACATACAGAAGATGTCCTTTTTCTTCTTCACTACTTCCTGCTTCTCTTTTCTTTGTTCACTCATTAGTGTCTACTTCCAACACTCGCCTACTTCCCTCTCGTCTCCCCTCTCTCCCTCCTCCAGGATTAGCAGTGGCCTGATGCTGCGGTCTTGATTGTTTCGATGGGTCAAACTCACAGGAATCAGATTAAGAGTGGCGGAGCAGGGTGGAGGTTACGGGGGGACGCGGGCTGGTTCTGCTCTTCTTCGTGGTTGCAGAATGACTTTAACACTGCCAGGGTGACATGTTGGATTCTTGCTGGGACCAGCTGGGCTAACAACACGTGCAATGGTCCTGGAAGGCGCTTTGAATGAAATCGTCTGCCAAATGGTGCATCGCTATTACATCCCAGGGACAGGGAGAGCTCTAATCCGCCACTCAAACACGTCCTAAACTCTGCCAATGATCCAGTTATTACACATGAGAATATCATTTGTAAGCTGTGAGCAGCTGGGAGAGACTAAAATCACTGAGCAGCAGAGCAGGCGCTCAACTCAGCGTGTACAAGTTACATAAAGAAAACACAAACACACACACACAAAACATGAAAACAGAAACATTATGCATTATATACACTATATTTGATGATATATTCAGGGTCAAGTGAAGCTGCCGACTGCAGGACTACAGTCTGCAGGGAGCTAACGGTGATGCAGCTTATTTTAAACTCCAGCGTGTCCATCTTCTCTACAACAGGCTCACTTCATGTTCATGAGCAGACAACCTGAACTGAACCGTTTAACCAGTCATTAAGTGTCCTTCTGTTAATTCTGCTGTTACTGTCAGCTCTGTGCTGACGTCTCAATTCGACCGCACTGCAACAAAGACGTTAGCCGATCTGAAGAGGAGGCCTGATGTGCAAGGAGACTCCCAAACAATATCCGCAGCTGATGAACGTTTGTAATAAACATTTTTGTCTCAGTGACATGAGTGTTAAGTTTTAACATGTGATAACAGGGAAAATAGAAGGATGTCATTGTTGGCAGAGTATTTCTGCTACTGGATCCTGTATTACAGAGTTTCGTTCCCTGTGTGGGACAAAGCATCGGACTCACACAGAAAAGCTCAGCGAGCTGTCTGTGCTGGTACAGATGTGGGACGGTTAACCAGATGTTCACTTTTCAAATTCTTTGTAAAACTCCAAAAAAAAAAAAAAAAAAAAAAAAAGGTATAAAAACACTTCAATTAAAGTGAAATCTTAACT
This sequence comes from Brachyistius frenatus, assembly GCF_029030835.1. NCBI lineage: Eukaryota > Metazoa > Chordata > Actinopteri > Embiotocidae > Brachyistius > Brachyistius frenatus. The sequence goes on from NW_027210717.1 coordinate 1,107,623, forward strand.
TTGTCTCTTTTGTCCAAGCTTGTATTGAAGTGTGACGTTTTGCCTGCTTTTTGGATGTTTGGGCACCGTGATTTGGTAATCAATGTTTCTGTCACTATGCAAACCTGAATGAGGGGAAGAAGATGCTGCCCTGAAAAATGTCCTTGGGCAAGGGATGCAAATGATTATCCATGTGTAATCAGAGGTGTTTTCTCAATTTGCTAAATGTAGCTACATCTAGTTAACGGTCTCACGTTGTCATAGACCAGCACACAGCTTTGTGTATGCTGGTCTATGACAACGTCTTATTTATCAATTTAGCTTGCTAGCTAGCTTATTTAGTCAATCCAAAAAGCTACCTCTCGGTGCATTAGCACCAACTTTGAACAAGTTCATTGTATAAATAACAAAAGTTAGTTTTCGCCATCTTCTACTGCAACTGAGTGTCTGATGCTAGCAGGAAGAGAAAAGTGATTTAGAAGTCATTGTTTTTACCTACAGTGAAAAGAAATCCCAAATCATTTAGCCGCTTTTAGCCTCTTCTTATTGCTACAAGTTCAACCATTTGAACTTTCATTGAAATAAATCATGAGATTGAAATGCAGCTACATCTGCATTCCTTTGTAAAAAAAAAAAAAAGAAAAAAAAAAGCACAGCAATGTATCTCGATATGCACTCCTCTTTCCTATCGCTTCCCATAGACTGGTGGTGATTGGCCATTTAATTGTATAATATAACCAATCCGATGATACTGCAGGCAGGACATGGAGCCAGACTACCAGCAGTAATCATTCAGAGAGGCGGCCGCATCACAGCCGAAAGGAGCATATTTCCAATCTAATCAGCAACCAGAAAGGACCAGACATTGATTATCGGCCAGGAAAGGTTTGTTTGTGCTACAACTCTATCTGTAGAGTTCATTATCAAATAAACCTGAAAAACAAACTGCGTGTCTCTTGTAATACCAATAAAAAGGGTGGCTGTGGCTCAGAATGCAGTACGGGTTGTCCACTAATTGTAAGGTTGGCGGTTCAATCCCCGGATCCACTTATCTACATGCCAAAGTGTCCTTGGGCAAGTTGTCACCATTTGTGTGCGAATAAGAGGCAAATCATAAAGCGCATTTTGACCACCACAGTGAAAAAACACGACATAAGTGTAGGCCGTCATATAGTAAAATACAATACTAAATTGTAGCAGTAATATTAATGACTGTAAACACAGACTTAATTTCTCCTGACCGAGGAAGTCTCCAGAACAAACACACTGCGTGAGAAGAACTAAGTACTTGCCTAAATGACTTAATAAGATCATCATTTTCACACTGCAATAAAGAAGCTGCTCAAAGCTACAAAGCGCTGCATCCGGGTTCAGATGAATGAATGAGGAGGGTGCGTTTCATGACGCATGGTTTGATTTCACTCACAAACCTGCCAGACTCGTGGTGAAGAAGCCTCCAGCTGCTGTTTGGATGTACAGATGCCGCCGGGACACGGTTTGAGTTTTACATTTATTCTACATCTCCACGATTCGGTTTGCTCTCTGCAGGCAAAACCTCAACGCGTCCACCTGATTGCAAGTTTGCATCGTCTCCAATCTTCTCAGTGCAGAGTGACGTTCAGAAACACTAAGCCTGCCCATTCATCGTGACCGCAGTGACAACACTCTCCCTTTTCCCTTTTATCTGTACTGTATACTGTATGTATCTGACTGCTGTCCTGCTGGGCAGCGGTGTCGTGGCAGTCGGTCAGCTTTTGACAAAGTAACAGAAGAAGTTAAACACTCTCCCATCGAGATCAAACCGAGAGCCAGTGGATGTAGCGCAGCCCGCTGTCCCTGGATAAGACAACCGAGCTCTGCATCACAACACAGGCAGCCGCAAAGGGAGAGGAGGTAAAGGTTTAGGAGAGCGCTGAGAGGATGAAGGAGAGACTCACTGCCAGGGATCTGAGGAGAGATTTCAAACGATGCCTCGTCTTGGTAGCAGAGACTAAATAAAAGGCAGAGAAATGGATTTGTCTTCTGTCCATCTTTAGCTTTCCATCTCTTGTTTTCTTGCCTGTTTTATCGGTCTCATTCTTCTACTCCGTGTTTTTCTTGCTATCTTGTTTCTGCCTCCATCCAAATATTTCCTCTCCATCTGTGATCTCCATCTCAGCTGTCTCTTCCACTTCCTTTTTCTCTTTGTGTTACATTTACCCCAAACTAACCCTCCACCCTCTCCCTCGTTGACCCCTGAAGTTCTTCCCTCTGTTCCCTTTCCTCTAATTGCCTCTCTTCCTCTCCGGTGTTTCTGCCCTCGCCATCGTTATCTCTGCTCCTCTGTCTTTCCAGCACCATCCGCTTCATTTTATGTTCCATTGCAGTCATTCTCTCCGTCTCCCTCCCTCCGTTTGTTTCCTCCACAGGGTGGCTGTGCTGTGGTGTTTCTGCCTGCACAGTCTGCAGCTTTTCTTTTATACGCTTTCATCTAATTATCCAACATTACAGGGTTTAGCTGCTCCGCTGACCTTCCTGCCTTCTCTGTACAATCTGGTGTTCCTCACTCAAATCCTCCCTTGTTGTACTCCACTGTTCCCTCCTCACTCTTCTTTGTCAACCTATTCCTTGATCACTGCATCTATCCGCCCTAATGTTCACTTTCTCTTCTTTCCATCTTATTCCTGAACAGAAATCCAGGACAATCTGACTGCTGGAATTTTAACTTTTTACATTTGTGAAAAAAGTCAACTTTTCTCTTTCCGTTTGCTGTTACCAAGCGGCAACCAACAGTGACGCCACCTGTCGGTTTCTGAACGGCTGTTATGATGCCTCCAGTTCAGATTTCAGCCGTCACCAACTTGCTAATTTTAGAGCGGTTTGGAGCCGGAAGTGACATATTTGGGCGATTTGAGGGGCAGCTAGCGGTGGATGTGACTCGATCTGATTGGAAACCCGACGATATTACGTCCCGCCCACCGATAGCCGTAACCTGACTGCACCACAGGCCTGTCAATCAAAGTGATGCACCCCCAAAAACATGTGCTTTTAAGGCTTATTTTCTAAATAATGACAGATCGACCGCCAGAAAACTAATAAGAAGGAGCGACTTTCGCTAACAACACCAAAATAACTCGTGGAAAGAAAATATTGACTTTAAATTTTAAGAGACTAGTTGATTGGGAGTCAACCTCTAGTGGCACTCGGTGGTATTGCAGCTTAAGGCACTTCTGCCTTGGCCTCATTTTTCAGACCCAGAAGCCACTTTTATATACAGTCTATGGCTGCAACCTGTCCTTCCAACAGAGTAACTGCTGAAGGATTCTGGGAAGTCTGACCTTATAAATGTCAATAGTACATGCATACTATATGAACCTCAGTATGCCAGGTGGTCAGGATGCCTGCTGTTTACAGTTTTACATCAAATGCTCATCAAACTGGTGCTGCTGCTATTCGGCTGTAAAAGAATGGAAAAGAGTGAGAAAGAGGGAAAGAGACAAGTACAAGTGTGAGTGGAAAAGATCCACTAAAGAAATGAATACAAAAAAGGGGGAAAGGAAAAAATAAAGGAGGGACAGAGGAGAACAAAGCAGAATGTATTTGTATGTATTAAAGGGATGACTAACAGCTGTGAACTTGGCATACAGATGCAGTCCTCTAAAAGTCCTGAACCACTGTTGCATTGATGCTTCAACCTGCAGATAAACTAGAAGGACCCTTTGGATTTAAAGGTGCATTCCAGCAATTTCAGCATTGCAGTGGTGGCAGCATCATGCTGTGGGGATGTTTTTCAGCAGCAGGAACTGGGAGACTAGTCAGGATGGAGGGAAAGATGAATGCAGCGATGTACAGAGACATCCTTGATGAAAACCTTCTCCAGAGCGCTCTGGACCTCAGACTGGGGCAAAGGTTCATCTTCCAACAAGACAACGGCCCGAAGCACACAGCCAAGATAACAAAGGAATGGCTTCGGGACAACTCGGTGAATGTCTTTGAGAGGCCCAGGCAGAGCCCAGACTTGAACCTGATTGAACATCTCTGGAGAGATCTGAAAATGTCTGTGCACCGACGCTCCCCATCCAACCTGATGGAGCTTGAGAGGTCCTGCAAAGAAGAACGGGAGAAACTGCCCAAGAATAGGAGCCAAGCTTGTAGCATCATACTCAAAAAGACTTGAGGCTGTAATTTCTGCCAAAGGTGCTTCAACAAAGTATTTAGCAAAGGCTGTGAATACTTATGTACGTGTTATATGTTCATTCTTTATTTTTAATAGATTTGCAAACATTTGAAACAAACTTTTTTCACTTTGTCATTATGGGGTATTGTGTGTAGAATTTTGAGGAAAACAATTAATTTAATCAATTTTGGAATAAGGCTGTAACATAATAAAATGTGGAAAAAGTGAAGCGCTGTGAATACTTTCTCAATGCACTGTATGTGTTCTTCAGCTACAGTCAGACTGATAATGTTAGAAGTGCCACAGTGAGTGTCACATTCAGTGGTGGTTAGCCGATGCCACTTCTTCACCAGTAGATCATGAGGATGTGCTCCATATAATTGCTACGGTGAGTATTTGGGGCACTGTGAGGCTTGTTACTAGCAGTCACACTGAGTCTGAGTCCTCCCTGCTCCCGGCTGTAGGGATGGCGGTAAGAAACTTTAAATGTAAGCTGCTTCTTATTGTTTGAATAAATTGCAAATTAATAAAATGCCAAACAGGTTCAGAACCCATTGTACTCCTGAATAATACTGAAGTGATCTTGATCTTTTCATCTCAATTAAGTCAATTTCCCAAAATACTGAGTGCTCCTGTAAAGAGTTAATAGTTTCTAATAGTATAGAAAGGAAGTCAGTAAGTCCGGTCAGCGAGAGTTGAAAAATCTTAACACTGCACTCGTCACTGTCACCAGCCGTCCAATCACAGTGAAGGAGGGGTGGGACAAATGCAGTTAACCACCGACACTGGTCACTGATTGGTCCACCCTTTAGCGTGAATGTACCAACACTAATACGAGCCGAGTGCCCGGACTGCTATTCACAGAGAAGAAAACTGAAGCTGTGAGCGACCTGCCGGAAGGACACTGCTGCAACCTGCAGTCTTCAAAGTTTTACCAACACATCTGTAGAAACATCTACAGAACAGAGTTTCAGGATGACGTGTGATACCGACCAAATGTCAGTACTGAGACTGCAGCTGCTGGAACGAGGATGGTTAAAACAGCAGTGTGCTAATGAGGCGCCTGTATTAGCAGAACAAACTTGACAAAACTTCACACACCAAAATATCTCAAGAGGAAAAAGCAATACAGACCAAACTTTGTGTTTGATTCAAAGAGTTTGTTGTTTTTTGTTTGTCAGGTTTCTCTACCTGCCGGTGAAAGTAGGTGACTTTGTAGATTCATCAGTCGTTGTTCACAGTCGAGGAATGAGGCATCCTGAAGCTGTTTTCTACTTCCAGATGAGTTCAAAGTTAATTGTGGGGTAAAAATCCCCCAAAAGTAAAGGTGTGATCACAGACACAAAAAAACATCAACAATTAATTTCAGAATAATCCTGGAAAATCCCTACAAATGTCATAAATTACCAGTTTTCTGTTTCATGACACTTGTATTATCCAGAGAGACTCAAAATGTGTGCAACATTTGAAAGGTCAGCAGAAATAAAAAGGTGGCTTTCAAGTCCTACATTTATAGTACTTTAGATAATAACAGCGGACTGAGTCACATAGCTTCCCAAGATCGTTGGGATAAAATCACTTTTACAAGCCATTAATATTTGGTTCGACTGTCTACATAGACATCAGACAGACGTATTTGTCTAAAAATGACCATCCAAAAAGTTAATGAAAAGGGAGCAATGTATGGAAGCAAACGGGACAAAAGAAAAATAAATATGATGGACAGATGCCAATGGAAAGGACAAAAAGAAGGAAGCTCAATGAAGACAAAGAAACCGAGGGATAAGGAGAAAGATTAAGCGGTTAAAAACAACAACAACAACAACAACAAAAAGAGTAAAATAAAAGTGAAGGGAAAATGGGGAGAGGAAAGTAATAAAACACAAGAGGATAATCACAAATGAGAAACAACAAACAAGAAAGAGAGGACAAGATGGTCAAAATCAAAGAGGGGGAACATACAGTGAGAAAGTGAAAAACAAAAGAAGACACAGAGGAGAGGGAGAAGAGAAAAGACAATGAGATAAGTTCAGACAGGTGGTGAGGAGAGCAGAGCAGAAGACAAAGTGTGAACAGAGAGGAGAAGGTGGTGAGGACATTAGAGGAAGAGGTGGAAACAGAAGGAGAGTCGAAGAGAATAACTGGGGACAAACAGAGGAGTAAACACAATCCATCACTGTTGCTCTGTTTCCACGCCAACAGCTCCTCCTCCTGAATGCTGATCTCAGATCGCTCTCTCTTCCTCCTCCTGCTGCGACTGTTTTTCTGTCTCTATCTCTTTCTTCCATCACTCTCTTTTTGCTCTGTCCTTTATTCAATCTGCGTGAGTGTTCTCTCATTGATCTCTATTTTTTCTTCCTGTCTGTTCAGTGTGTTTGTGTCTTTACGTTTTGTGACAGACACAGAAAATAACTAAAACAATAAAAATAAATCTGATGAGGTTGTCTTTGGCCTTCTTCCATTAAAAAGTAAATTATGTCTGTGCTTCATTTTCTTCGGTTTAGGTCTGGCTATTTTACCCGTACTAGTGCTCATACCTTGACTACCAGTTCCTGAACGATACTTTTTTCTTTAATACTAATGGTATAAAGTTTTCATGCAGTTTAGAGGGGGAGAGTGTAACCTGAGACACTTCCTGTAGCTATAATTTACACACGTGATGAGATTTACTTCAGCATAAACACAGCTAAAGTTTAAGCATTTCAAAATGTGGATTAGGTCTTGGTGTCGAAAGTTTGTACTGAATGAAAAGCATGTTTTTGATACCAGGTAGCATCGCAACAATTCAGTCGGTGACATTGAAGTAATGAAGCTCAGTACCCAGTCCTAAAACTGGTTGGTCTTATAAAAACATTGTTACCTTCTTAACTAATATGTTTAATCACTTATATTATTTTTGATTTCAACAACAGCTGTTTGCAGGTTTGAAAATGTGCTTTCAACCTAACAAGAGCCTATAAAAACATCATTTGACAACCTTGATAGTCATTTGCTGAAGAGTAGCCGCATGTCATCAGGAGTAGGGAAGTCAAAGGTGAGTAACGAAGGGGAGAGTAGAAACCTCATAACGCTCTATGTGACAGGAAGCCTCTCCAACACCAAACCCTTATTCAGTTCAATCATCTCGGTCAGACTTGACCTGAAGCTGCAGTGGACTAAAACGTTTGGACATGAGACCCGGACAACAAGTTTACTTTCAAAGCCAACAATCTGAGACTGGATGACATGAACCGTAGAATCCCTCTTAATGTTACGTCATCTGATTTCTGGTTGTTCATGTCAACATTAGCTGAATATTCTAGCTAGCTTCATTTAACTAATGTCATAGAACAGTCATCAAAAAGTAAAATAAGATGATCCACATGCAGAAATGAAAGTCAACATCTTTACCGCAGAGTACAAGCCTTTCACTTGTTTTCTATTACTGTTGATGAGGGGAATCCAGGTGCCTGACAAAATGGTCAAACTCAGGAGAACTGCACAGAACGAGAGAGCGGATGAAAGTCAAAGTGAAACACTCACCTGAAACTGGGTTTCATTTGAAGCGCAGTATGCATACTAGGAAGTTAGGCTATGATCTACGTCACCCTCATCAGGATAAGACTGATAGCTGAGGTACCAGCGTGCACGTTTATGTACTCACTGAAGTTAAAAGTGAATATAAAAAATAGAAGGGAGTACTAACAGGGCAGATATTTTTACAGAAGCGGGCAGTTTAATGTCGTTATACAGTTTAATACAGTTACAGAGCCATTAAAGAGCCATCGAGCTGTGCTAAGTTACCTTGGGATTTCTCCAGTGGCTGCAGTTATGTTTAATCATCCAACAGTTTGGACTCAGGTTAGTACGAGAAGTAATACATTTATAAATTGTCTGCATTCGTTTTTGCAGCCGTTGGTTTGTCTCATATTTTGGTTCTCTGGTTCTTTCAAGCCATCCACAAGTACTCAACTCCTACTAAAGTAAAAGTACCAATTCAGCAACGTAACAATTCTCCATTACAAAAGTCATGTGTGAAAAATCTTTCTTAAGTAAAAGTACGTAAGTATCAGCAGCAAAATGTAGTTGAAGAATGAAACTACAAGTCCGGTTTTTTTCTCCTGACAGATGCATCATTATATATGACATCATTAGATTGTTAGTACTTGATGTGTGCAGCAGCAGGTTACTGTAGTAGCTGCTGCTGTTGAAGCTAGTTTCAACCACCTTATACCCATTTTTTTTGAATTTTGAATTTTTTTTTATGGGACAGCAAGAATCAAGGCTCAAGGGCTGTCAGGTGATTACTGGGAGAGGAAAGAAGAAAAAACAAAGTTCTGATGCACAAATCTGTTTTCGGTGTCTGGACTTTTTCTCTGATGTTTGATTTTTTTGCTGAGATATTAGATCATTTGAACATTTATTTAAATGAAACCACGTTAGAAGTTTAGAGGGAAAAATCACTGTTTGGTGGAGCTGTTAACAACTGAGACATCTGAAAATATGACCTGACTGCACACTGCTCTATGGGAGACATCAGAGGACAAACAGGTTGGAAACCACAGGTTAAAGCTGTAATAATGTGTTGTATTTTAAAAGCTTGTCATATTATCCGTTGTGTCAAACCTTCACCTGTTAAAATAACTAAAGCTTGCAGGTAATGTTGTGGAGTAGAAAGTAGAATATTTCCCTCTGAAATGTGCTCGAATGAAAGAGGAAAGCAGATTTGAATGAATGTACTTGGCTGCTTTCCACCTCTGTTCATCTCCACTGTCATGCTTACATCTAACTGAGACAGATGCTGACAAACCTTTATCCCCCTCCTCCCCCCCGCCCGCCCATCCCTCACTTTATGTTTTTGTTTTTACAGCCTGCCTCTCTGCAGGGAGTGTGCACTGCTTCATATTCATGCAGTTGCACACAATTTCCCCTCCGTGAGAAACCCGGTGACAACCATCTATTCTGCCACCGGTTGACTGGAGCAGTCGAGAGGGTAAAGTGCCTTGCTCAAGGACACGTCCGGCGAGAGTGAAGAATGAGTCTCACTTGCTTTTCTCCCCCCCTCGGCCATTCATCATCCTCATTCTCAACTCCCCATCTCCTTATCGGCAACAATCACCTCCAAACACCCTCCGCTCATCCTCGCAAGGGTTTCTCCACCCTCTCCTCCGCTCCCTCCATCACTGTCTCTCCTCGGAGCCCTCCCATGCCCCATCGCCCTCCTCTCCCACCACCCACTGCTTCTATTATCACTTGAGTGGGCGGCTGAGTTGGATTTGGGTGGAGGAGGAGACGTTAAGTTTTGCTTGTGAGGCACTTCAGCTTATGTTGTTATTCCAAGTGATTCAGCAAAAATCTCAGTTAATCAATTTCAAACATCCAACCCACACGCTGTGCATCACTCACTGGGGCAGAGCACAGTTTGTTGGATATTTTAAATGTTTGGGGTGTTATTACTGGGAGCACGTCACAGTTGTTGATGGGTTCTAGGAAAACATGTCATCTGCTGAGCGGTTATTCATCTTTGCTGCTGATTTCCTGAAGCTTCTCTGAGAATGTTTAATTTCAATCCAAGTCAAACCGTGAATAAATTAGTTCTTTATGTCACTTTACTTCTTCATCAAAATCCCATTTTATGTCATTATTTATACCCCTCTTGATTATTTCAAACGTTTTCACTTGGTGAGAATACTTTTGTTTCTAAGGAAACACAGTTCAAGTCTGCAATTTAGATTTTTTTTTTTGTTATTTGACAAATCATAACTGGAAAGTAAATACATCACAATTCTGCTTCAGTGGTGTCAAATTCATGTGAATGGGAGGATCTGAAGTGAGTGAGGGCTGCTCATGTCTAAAAAAACCTGGAGAAATATTTGACACTCATCTGTTAAGAGCAGCGCTATTCAACCTCAATAGCAACAGAGCCGGACAGAAACATCACTTTTTTCAGTTAATAGCAACAAATAACTCCTTATGTTAATAGATATGTCCATACATGTACTGACCTAATTAAACGTATCTCTTAATAGTATCAATTTGAGTCAGCCAAAGTACGAGATGATAGATAGTATAACCAAGTGCTGCTGGACTCAATAGGAGGCCAGCTTAAGAGTAGCATTATGCAAAGAATTGGCTCCAGTTAGCAACATTAGTAAGATTGCAAGCTACGAATAGTATATTTAGGCCATGTGTCAAGGCCATGTTGTCATGCGTGTTATCTTATATCCAAAGAGAGAATCCTCACTTGCAAATGTACTTTTGAATAAAACCAAAACACATTTAAAGGTGTGGTACGCCTGCAAAAAGTTACTGTAACCGAGGTAGAATGTCGCATCTCTCACTGACGCCCGCTGTGCAATCAGTATCAGCTGTCGCTGTGGATTTTGGGCACTTTTGTGCTGGACACGAGGAAGGGAGAGTATGCTGATGGTGAAGAAATAATTGACCCCTCAATTTTACCGGAAGAAAAATAGTCATCTGTGGACAAGGAGACGAACTGAAAAAGGCCCGCGCTTCTGGTGACAGGACCGGGACCCCCCACCGTGCCCATATAGCAGCAGCCCTCCGACCAAGTGGGAGCACATACAGGTGAGCAATCTGTTTCTTGCCAGCTAAAAAAAAACAACAATAACAATAAATTCTTAGGCTACCTAGCATATAGCCTACATAGGCTATAATATAGCCGACAGGATAATGTAGGAGGCTGTGTTGCCTATATATATATATTTATGAATGAAGTAGCTAGATTTCACTGGGATTGTACCTGAAAGCCTACATGTGACAAATGAACTATATTGCTATTTATTCTCTAGTGTCGGCTCAACCAGATCAGTAACAGCTGCTTGAGACTGCGAGAGCGGCGCAGGATGACTGGATACACGGAGAACCGGGCAACGACCTGGAACCCGGGGGGTCGTCACCTCGAGTCAGGAGGGATCGCTTCTTCATTTTTACTACAGGCCTAAAACGTTGCGTTATTATCAAAAAACATTTTTCTTTTGCGAAAAATGAATCATTTAAATGTGTTAATTATTTTGTTGTTGTTTGTTTATGCATTGAACTGTATTTACGATATTTCATCTGTAGCCGGATAAAACAGTCTGATGCAATTTTAAAGTAAATAAACCCTATAAACTAATAAATCTTAAAAATTATTTTGTCAAATATCGTTTATCATTTGAGGAAAATAGATAAAAATGAACAACTTAACTGCTTCAGGAAACGAGCTCTTCGCGTTGCAGCTGCTGTTACGACAGGAGGTAAAAATGACCCCCGTCTGCAGTTCTCTGGGTTTTTATGTTCGCAGTTCTCGTGTTAATGGTGCACTAAAGGGCCATAATTAAACACAGCGAAGGATCATGTTTGTTAGAGCTCATACTGAAAATAAGTAATTGTGTTTTGGAGCGGTATTTTAGGTAAACTGTATGACTTCAAAGAATAGTTTGACCGGGAAAGAGACCAAAATAAAATGATGATAGATGGTTGCGGAGGTTGTGCTGAGCAGATATTTGATGTATTTGCTCCCGTTATAGAGCGAACACCGCTTGGCTGGGCATGAAAGCTGGGATAGATGGGATCGTTGGAGAGAAAGAAAAGGAGAGAAATAGGACAGAAAATGGATGGTTGGATTTAAGTTTTACCCGATTCTTAAACAAGAAACTAAATCTGCCTGCCGGCCTTAACGGGAGCAGAGCAGAGGAGGAAGAGACGTAAAAAAAATGTGCATGAATGTATGAAGAGGAGGAGAAAATACGGGAGGATGGAAGATGGAACGAAATATTCTTTTAAATCTCTTTCTCCTCTCATCACTCTTTCATCTCACCCCTTTAATACAGGTAATAAAAACACAAACCAACGTCTCAACAATCTTCACCAATTTCTAATTCTTGCCATCTCTGTGATCTTCAGCACGAAACACCGGAGTTCATCAAGTTTCCAACAAATGCAAAGATGCTTCTCACTTGTAATCTCACACACACACACACACACACACACACACACACACACACACACACACACACACACACACACACACACACACACACACACACACACACACACACACACACACACACACACACACGCGATGTACTTACTTCCTGTCCAGACAGGTAGTAGGCAGCCAACAGTCCTCCTATGAAGCGGATGTTGACCTCAAACACTGACACCTCGGCATTCTGGGAGAACAAAGAAAAAACATTGGAATTCAAAATCAAAATGCTTAATTTGTCATTGTGTTGGGTTTTGCAATATTCACTTTCATCTTTTAATTTAATTTGTGTCATATCATTTGATAAAGTGTTCCTTTCAACAACATGAAAAAAAGCATGCAGAGTAGGCAAACAAAAAAGAAGAAGCCAAACCACCAGTAATCACTGCTTTATATCACCTTTATAGCTTTTTATTTCACAACAGCTCAGCGTCTCAGACTGAATCGCCTTTTCACTCAGAAACCCAAGCAGATAACTCAAGTAACCGAAAACCTCCAGCAGCATCTAAAGCAAAATACTCCTCCTACTTCATAGCAGAGTGTATAAATGTCTGACTTTGGCTCAGTCCGGAGATAGTATAAATCACAACACATGCCAACATGGCTTTTTGGCAAGACTTTAATGCTGATGCACACGACCTGTAGCACGATCTCCATCACCGTGCAGCTGAAAACGCAAAGTAGGACAGAGACCGCGGCGGCTTTGAAACTCCACTCCGAAGGTAATTTGTATTTCTAAACAAATCCTGCATCAGGCAGGAACATTTAAAAGCAGACTTTATCCCAGTGGAGTACTTTGCAAGTGAAATAATCAACAGAGAAAAAGTAATTCATGTTGAACTCGTACATTTCTCTGTGATTGACAACATCCTTGATGACAGGGCGACTGTGATGGAGGACGATTACTCATCTGGAACACGTTGCAGCCCACTACATTCAAATGATGAGAGCTGCTTGAACATTATAATGAGACCTTGCTCTGAAATGTTCACATTAGAAATGAAAACACAAGAAACGAGGACTTAACCTGCAGTCTGGTTGACCTCGGTTTATAGCACATGCACTCCAGAGGGGGGCACGGTGGACTGTGTCCTCGGATGGAAAAAAAAGAATTGCAGTTTACGCAGTGATCGATTCTGTTCCCTGATGAGATGACCGTGACGTCCAGTCAAGAGGAGATGTTGACAGACAACATTCAGAACCCGTTTCGACGTTCAGCCGTGACACTCGTGTTCATGAGTCAAAACTGGTGGTCGTAGCGGTTTAACGGCTTTATCTAACTTTGAATTCTTTCAAAGTTTCTCCCTGCATCTTACCATTAACACAAAGAGCTGTTAGATATTGTCAGATATTACCAAGCGCCAACCAACAGTGACGTCACCCGTTGGTTTGTGAAAGGGCGTGATGAAGCCTCGAGCTCGGATGTTGGCGTCGCCATCTTGCTCGTTCGGAGCGGTTTGGACCTGGAAGTGACCAAATTTGGTCGAATCTATCTGATTGGAAACCTGACGATACTACGTCCCGCCCACCGATAGCCGTGACCTGACTGCACCACAGGCCTGTCAATCATTCAGACACGCCCCCAAAAACAGCTTTTTGAGGCTTATTTTTGAATTAATGACGGATTATTTTCAGATGGACCGCTGATACGAAGGAGTGACTTTTGCTAACAACACTGAGATAACTGGTGGAGAAATTTTATTGACGTCAAATTTCATGAGAGAAGTTGAATGGGAGTCAATGGAGGAGAGGCCTTTTGGAGGCAACCTGCAGTGGCACTCGGTGGTATTGCAGCTTAAGTCACTTCCACATCGGCCTCATTTGTGAGACCCAGAAGCTACGAACACTTTTATATCCATTCTATGGATATTACTGATGCTGGGAAGCCTTTGCATTGGAACTGGATATGGATCAGCAAGTCACTGTCGCTCCCCCCACAATGATTTTCTTATCTAAAGTTGACTGTATAATGTTTACAAAGGGCAATGAAACCGTTTTGATATTACTCCTGTTATGCGAAAACCCAGCGCAGCAGCGTGAAGAGCACGCGCCGGGAGGAAGAAATAACCTCTGTGATTATCAAGTATTCCAAGTAACGTCACTTGATCAACCTCAACACCTGAGTTTCACCCTACTGGTCCGGAAACATCGTCGATTTCACAATGGACTTGAAACTGGAGCGTCAAATTGTTGGAGAACAAAAAGAGAGCCAGCTCGGTTGAGTAGGGGTGGTGGGGAGCAATTCTTGGGTGGCTGAGGGTAAGCGATTCGTGAGTTTTCAAGCTGCTGTGAGCGAGCGTGTTGTCATGTTGGAGAACCAAAGCGCCATCACGCTGCAGTTTAGGTCGTTTGCACCAAACATTTTCCTTCAGAACGAGCGATTTAACTTGTGGACTTGCTCACAAAGGCTATCGCTTCCCCCTGCTCCATGCACGTCACAGTGCTGCGCTGCATTCACATGCAGTTGTAGCACACGGTGGGTTTCAGTCTGGAAATCTGGTGCTTCCTCTGAATATCACACCGCCCCGTCTCAGGATCTGGTTTGAGAGTAGCAGGTTGGATTTTGGCCTCTTGGTCGTAACACGTCTGAATCCCTCCTCAAAGTGGATCAGTCACTTGTGCGAGTGTACTAACACTTTGTTTCTGGCCGTCACTGTGGTTTAAGCAAAACACAACATGACTGCAGCAGCACTTCGATGTGACCTTGAGTTAAAATGGTTTTCCACAGTCAGGATGTGTGATAATGTACAAGTGTCACATGCAGCTGTGTCCTGCGTCAGACTCTATGTGTGAAGTCGAGAGTGTTGAACAAGGACTGCAGAGTGCTTCTCATCTCCACAGCTTCTCCTCCACTGTTGTGGCCTTTTTGTCCCTCCTCAATGTTTTCCTTTATTTTAATCATCTGTCTTCTGGTTGTATGTCTTTTGCATTTGCTCTAAGGTATTACAGGTAAATGCATTTGCAAATGGTGGGGCAAAAATGAGCACAGCATAAAATGATACTACTGGTAAAAAAATGTTGCCCCCGGTATTATTGCAAAAAAAATAATCATATGAAATAGCTATTTTAAACCAATAACAGAAAGATAAGTGAGCAAACCTTTTTTAAATAATACACAATAGCCCTGATATATTATTTCAAAAAATTGAAACTACATATTCGAGCAGCTTGAAATATTCACTAGTCTTAAAGCACGTAATACGAGAGCATATAGAAAAGCAGGACAGGCTTTTAGTCGCGAGGTGGATGCAGTTACGGGATGCTGTATTGAACATGATGAGGGCTGGGAGGCTCTCATAAAGCTGACGGCCAGCTTTATTCATCCATCTATCTGAGTCCCTGTCTGTCAGTCAGCCTCACTCGTTCACCATTTACAACTGTGGTTCAGGAGCACAGACCCGATGAGCAGCAGAGCTATAAAACAACCCTGATTTAACAGCGCCTGCAGGGAACACGGATAGGGCAGCGAGGGATTACACAGGTTGTGCAATGAAGCGTGAGAGCAGTACGGGAAAATAAGTTTTGATTTAAATCAATGATTTTGTCATGAAGTCGCACAGCCAGACGGAAGAGTCACTTCACTCTCGCGTCTTCTATCATCACATTTCTCTGAAAGAAAAACTGTAAGTGTCCTCCCCTTCTGTCTGCATCCTTTTCTTCTTTATTGATATCTACCACCCATACCATCTCTTTAATAGTAAAAATAAAGTATTTAATTCATCATTTTTAAAGACAAGTTTGAAAAAGTGCTTCAGACATAAAATCTGAAAATACAATTTATAATTAGAAATTAAGCATCAGGCAATTAGAAAATAACATCATACATAAAATACATTCAAATCTTAATAATAAATAAAAGAGTGAAAAAATAAAACAAATCGGAAAAAAAAACTATAATGGTATATAAATGAGTTTTTAAAAGAGATTTGAAGGAAGACACTGAGGTCGCCTGTCTGATTCCCAGTGGAAGGTTATTCCACCATTTTTTGGGGCCCTTCTGCCGAACACCCTCTGTGTCGAGCCTTGCCTTCTCTTCTTTGTAGAGTTTCCTGTCATAGCTGAGTGGTTATTTTAATTGGATCCTGTCACTGCTGTAAAACTGCCTCTTCCTGAGGTCATGGCTATATTTTGATAAATGTAGAGTCGGAGTCACGCGCTTCTTTCAGAAAGCTGCAGGGTCAGATTGTGTGCAATCTTTTTGGAAGAAACACTATGATTATGTCAACTTGCATATTAACTTGAAGATGATTATCCTGACCGACAGGTACTCTCTTATAATTACATAAATTATAACACACCCATGTAAACTGTATTAAGGCTTAAAGTTATGCATAATGTTGTGAGGTTCTGTTGAAAGAACTTCATTGTGTTAACTCTGAGAAGACTTGGAGTTGAGGTTTGTTGTGAATTAAGGGCAGAGCTGCTTTGAGTGACAGGTCGCTGCTGCTACAGTTGGTTAGCTGCCTGCAAGTTTCAACCCTGGACTGTTAGCCAGAGGGTAATACCAGGTAACACCGGGTCCTTTACCAGGTAACACCGGGTCCTTTACAAGGTAACACCGGGTCCTTTACCAGGTAACACCGGGTCCTTTACAAGGTAACACCGGGTCCTTTACCAGGTAACACCGGGTCCTTTACCAGGTAACACCGGGTCCTTTACAAGGTAACACCGGGTCCTTTACCAGGTAACACCGGGTCCTTTACAAGGTAACACCGGGTCCTTTACCAGGTAACACCGGGTCCTTTACCAGGTAACACCGGGTCCTTTACCAGGTAACACCGGGTCCTTTACAAGGTAACACCGGGTCCTTTACCAGGTAACACCGGGTCCTTTACCAGGTAACACCGGGTCCTTTACAAGGTAACACCGGGTCCTTTACCAGGTAACACCGGGTCCTTTACCAGGTAACACCGGGTCCTTTACCAGGTAACACCGGGTCCTTTACCAGGTAACACCGGGTCCTGCACCAGGTAACACCGGGTCCTGCACCAGGTAACACCAGGTCCTGTACCAGGTAACACCGGGTCCTTTACAAGGTAACACCGGGTCCTGCACCAGGTAACACCGGGTCCTGCACCAGGTAACACCGGGTCCTGTACCAGGTAACACCAGGCTAGGAGGGAGTTACAGGGTTCAAAAAAGATGCAGGAGAAGATCTCCTCTGTTCTCATGATGAATTTGAACTTTGTACTCTGTGTTAGCTGAACTATAAACGCTGTTTCTGTTCATCTGCATCTTTGTTTGTGTTCCTACTTCATACAAACCAAGCAGTGGATATTAAATACAAGTTACGGAAGACTAAGGAAAATCCACACTTTTTTGCTTTAAAAAAAATAATCGTTTTTTTATTTGGATTCCAGCATAAGAACCTTATCTAGTCTGTGTAACATGATGGTGGTAGTATCATGGTCTGGACCAGGACATCTTGCCATCATTGATGCAACAATGAGTTACACCAGGCAATTCTAAAGGGAAATGTCAGTGACATCTGTCATTGAGCTGAATCTCGAGAGAAACTGGGTCAATGCAGCAAAACAACAACCAAAGCAAATGAGTTGTTCTCCCACATGATGGCTAAAGAAGAATAAAGTTCATGTTTTGGAATGACACAGTCAAAGTCCTGGTGTTATTCCAATAAAAATGTTGTGAAAGGTCCTGAAGGGAGCAGTCCATGTGAGGAAACCCATAAACATCCCGGAGTTGAAGCCGTTTGGTACAGATTATTGGATCAACAGTTACGAGAGATGTTTAGTTGCATTTATTGCTGCACAAAGTTTCAGGTCATATTGAAGAAATTCACATAGTTTCAACCACTAATGTGCATAAAACCTCATTTATTTTGTGCACAGGTATAACATAGTTTGGCTCAAAGCCTTCAATAAAATATGACGAAACGTGAGATTTGTCCTTTAAGTCTGAAGAGAAACTATTGAAAAACATGTCATCCAGGCGACTCGGTTAAAATATAAAATTCTGCAATGACCTGTCATTCCAGGTAATAAGAGAGCAGAGCAAACAGATCTGTGGAAGTCACTGTCAAACTTCTTTCTCCTTCAGCTAAAGGCCACGAGGGGAAGGGGAACGAATGAGAGAGGAGGCGTCTGATCATGCCAAATATGACAGCTTTCACTGCGTAGGACCATGAAAGCTTAGCAAGGACATGAAAATGAAACAGCACGGTGGCCATCTTTTTATTTATTTATTTTTTTGCTTCTCCAAAGAGCGTGAAACACAACTCTGCATTTCTTCTTGACTGAAAAAAACATCGTGCCACGGGCCGCATTAAACGTTTCCACCGCACACACTGCAATAAAAATGTGAAAAAGGAACTCCTGTATTAATGAATCCAGTAAATCAAACTTGGCTGAAGTGAAATTGACAGCTCGAATGAATTTATCTCTCCATCTCTGCTGCATCGTGTCTGATCACATCTTCACTTTAACCAGGGTTATTAATGTGTTAGTTAACAGAGTCTATTAATTTGGTGGATCTTTGAGTCTGCCGATGAATGGAGACCTCATGCCGACACATCCTTCATCATCCCAGGGCACGCTGCAGTGCGGGGGCCCAAACAGGATACAGGAGAGTCCCGCAATGACTCACTGCTTGGCTCAACTTGACATGGCAGCTATTTAATCATTCATTAGGGTAAAGCTGGAGCGGGAAGATGTGGTGGTGGTGGGGGCGGCATGTGGGTGGCAGAATGGAGGTGGTGGAACATATGCAATGAAAACGTGCACAAATTTGTTAAAAGCATACGAGAACCATGAATTGTTTTTGAAACAATGAACATCTGAAACACAAAAACACTAAACAACACGATTGTATTGTTTTTATGTGGTAAGATAATGCAACAAGCAAACATTTCACCCCTGAAATGTCTCTCACCACTAGTTTCTTTCTTATGTGCAGAACGTTTGTTATATTCCACTGGGGCTCCAAGTGAAGTCAGTGAGGTCAGAGAGGTCAGCGAGGTCAAAGGAAAACAACGAAAAAAAGGATTTCATCTATATTTAATCGAGCAAAAAACTAAAGCTGGGTTTTCTTAGGATTTCTGCAGGGTTTAGGAGCTGTGTAAGCAGTGGTGAGCAGCTATTTGACCAAAAACTAAACATGTTTGCATAATTTTGGACTTGACGATATGTATTCAAAAGTTGCAAAACATTAATAAAATAAAGCTTGAACTGAGTAGATTCAAACCTTCAATTGTCAGTTTTATCTCGCAGCTAGCTGTAGGGACGGGCATGTGAATCAAACATCTTTGCTTTTGTAGGTCTGATTTTTTTATAAATACTATTATTGGACTTTTTAATGACTGAACATTTTTTCATTGGATTTAAAAAATAAAATTCAAGAAAAGAATAGAGCCGGCCCTACAATGAGAATCCTCCGTGAAGCTGAGTCCACCTTAAGTGAGCCTTGTCAGGTAAGGCTAATACACTGTCGCTAACTTTGGGCTAACCCCCTTTTCTTTATTCAGCGGGTGGTAAGCAAGACGTGGGAACGTGGTTTGTAGTAGTTAACTGTACACACACTGCACTGCTACGCTCACACAGCTGAACTGCTAACTGCGTACTCTGCTCGGGTGTCCGGTCGTCGGCCTCACAGCCACACACACGCTCATAAACCTACACATTCAGCATAGTTGTTGTTTTTTTTTTTTTTTTTTCGGTTCCCTGGGCTTAGGTGTTGTGAAACAGCAGGACGCTGGGCCTAAGTGTTAAAAAGAAAACCCAGTGAAGTGGACAGTAACATTAATAACTCAAACTGTCCTTCATATCTATCAGAGTTTACAGAATGACTCCTTATATTAAAAAAGAGACTGCAGATGTTTTCCTGTACGGTATCAGCAAAATAACTGGTGCAGTCACTGTTGATTTGAAAACAAATAAACTATGATAGTTTAACTTATCTGGCTCAAACGATTGTTATGTTTAACCTGTTATATGATTGTATGGGAGACGCTGGTGCGTCTTAGCCCGTTAGCCTTCATAACAGCAAGGTCACCAAAACAACTACGTAACGTTATCCTGACAGTAACGATGGTCCCTCAGTATTTCCCATACCATTGCCTTGGAGAGCGGGTCGCCCCGGCAACGGGACCTCCCGCCCTGAAAGAAACAAACGACGTACATACTCATAGAACTGCAGTTACGTCCAATAACTACTATTTATTTACTCAACCTATCCTGCCCTCCCGAGGCTGTCTGCCTACATGAAATACTGTCCTTTAAATGCAAATGGGAAGTATATACCTAATGTAATAACTTATTTTTTGCATGCTTCACTAATAGGTAACTAAAACCTGATTCAAAGTCAGTCCTAATCATAAGCTATGAAGCGATCAAAGGGAAAAAGGGAAAAAACATTCTCCCCATAGAGACCAAGCTTCTTCTAACTGGGATGGCCCAAACAGCAGCAGTTGAGCTCGGTGTAATGTGGGGAACTTGCACTCAAATGTGCACAGACGAGTGATTAAACTTGACTAAGAGTGATGTCTTTAATCTCCTAAATGGAAATCCAGACTATGGCTTTATTCCAGCCTCCGAGCTCTGACTAGAGAGGCTGGAAACGGCTGCACCCTTTGGGTTGAACAAATCTTTGAAATTCACAAGGGCCAAGCTTAATAACACTTTTGCTGTCAATTATGCTGCCAGGCCACTCCAGGCTTGACAAATATTCCTCCCCATGAGCTGGGAAATTACCTGTTTGTAAAAGACCAGAGCAAAAAGCCAGAGTAATGTCATGAACACATTGCTAAGATTTAGCCTGAGCTAGCTGAACCTTTCATGAATGTTACAGCAGATGGAAGCTAATGCCGGGATCCCTCGCCTAATGCTTGCAGGTATAAGAGCAACAAACCAAGCCATTAACGAAGACATAGCGACCCACCTCCCTCCTTCTCTCACTTGTTAACAGCAGCTTCAAGTCTCGTCCTCTCCTCCCTCTGGTCTCTTCTCTCCATTCCCCCCCTGTGGAACCAAAGGGCTCTCCTCTCCTGCCCGAGTCTTCCTCCTCAACTTAAGCACATCTGCAATTCTTTACTCATCGCCTCATACGACTGTCATAATTCTCCACCGTTTTCACAAGCCACAGATCTCATATTGTTTGTTGAAAAGCATAGTTGTATTACACTGGCTGCTTCAGGTGGGTAGTTTAGATATCAGTGTGCAAAACAAAACCATTAATTTTTATTAAATTAATCCAAAATGCTCATTTAGTATGGAAGACTGAAAAAACTGTAAATAAATGACCTAACAAATAAATATGCAATTAAATGCACCAGAATTGAAAAGAAGCAATTCAAAACTAAGCATTATACAGCGATGAAATGTGACATGAATTGATATTTCAGTTTTAACTTGCTTTTATATTTATTTAGCTTTGAATTATTTCCTGTTTATTTACTTTCCCATTTAATTTCCAATTGTGTTATTCATTTACTCATTTCTAAATTTGCTTATTTATGTATTTATATCTGTATCCTGTTCCCTTTGCATACCCCCAAACCATTAATTTCCACAAACTTTAATATCTGTTATTCTTTTTACATTTGTTTTTGCTTTTCGGCATCATTATGCAAATGAGGGTATTTTCATCTCTTTTCGCCGACTACTCGATCCACATCAGCGTGAATAAATTGCACCGGCCTTGTCCCCACACCGGCTGATTACAAACCAAAAGTGTCTGGTTTGTAATCAGAGGGTCCAAGAGAAAAATAAATAGTCCTGACTGACACTATTACTTTCAGCTTGATTAGCTCAAGGCCTCAGTTCTCTTGTGATTGCCTGACTGGAGGTAATAATATCCGTAGTGAGTCTGGCCACCGGAGTGGGAGAAAGGTACTTATTTGCAGAAGAAATGTAAAAAAAAAAAAAAAAAAAAAAAAATTGGGGAAAATGAACACAAGGGAATTAATACAAAGGTAAATAAATACAGAAGCAAGTTAAAACAAAAAAAAAATCAATTAATGTCACATTTTATTAATCAATTAATGCTTTCATTTGTTTTTAAGTATGTGGTGCATTTAATTGCTGATTAATTTAATTATTGAGTCGTTTTTTTCTTTATGATATTATATTCTTTTGGCAGTGTTGGTTCTCCGTATATTGTCAAATTAATGTGCTGATTTTCATTCCTTGTATTTCTGTTTTGTTGGGTTTGATGACCATGAAATTCTCTGTTACATCTAACCTAGCTTTATCTCTGTCCCGTCCTTCTCACTTTCTTTCACCGTCATGTCCAAAATCTTTTTTCCTCTCCCCGTCTTTCTGACTCACTCCATATAATGCACCTCATCTCCGTTCATTTTCCGCTCAACCGTCTTCCATTTCAGAAGAGCTAACAAATCCAAACTTTTAATAATTTTAGTAAAGCAGATATAGTCTGATATCATGGACATTTTAGAGGTTAAAAACTTTGTGAAGCTCCACAGCAAAACTCTTTAACCTTTAGCATCCAATTGCTGCAGTCACACTTCTTATTCTCCGAGTTATAACCCAAATCAAATCTGAACATACAAACATTATACATACGTTTTGATTTACACCTACACTTTACATTTTGATATCTGCCTGGTATCTAATTAACTCATCCATGGTTACAGAGCTAGCAGCTGATCAGACATGAGCTTTAATGGGATAATCAAATTTAAATGATTTAAAATTTTAAAATGCTTTCATCCCCAAAGAATAAACAAAAATAGTGACAAAATGTTTTCTTTTCTTGTCTTATTGACATATGACATTCTCGTCCATGTTCCCGTAGGCATTTGTCATGTTTTAGAAAACGGCAGACATGTGGGCAAAAATATGAGAACATTTTTTGTTTCCTAGAATATTCTGAAAATATGTATTGTGTACCTCCTAACTTGTCTTTTCTTGACTTCCTTTTTATTTCTTTCCTCCTTCCCATTTCCATCTCCATTACCGTCACTTTGTTCTTTTCATCTCCTCCTCCAATCTTTCTATTCAACCACACTGAGATTTCCTCGTCCTTCTTTCTTTCACCTTCACATCCAAATGTCGATCCAAAACCTCTTTTCCTGCCTTTGTTTCTGTGCTTCAACTTCATTGACTCTTCACCCGTCCGCATCCCTCTTTCTTTCCTCCCTCTCTCCCTCCCTGATGTTTCTCCGTTCCTCTCATTTCTCCTGCTGCCTCCTCCTCTGTTCTCTAAGCTCTGTTTCTCCACACCCAATGTATCCCTCGTCCTCCATTCGATCTGAGTCTTTCTCCTCCTTCACTCTCCCCATTTTCTCCCTCCGTTCCTCTTTCCACTGCTCATCCATAGTGATCCGGAGGTTAATTAGCCCTCCAAGTGTCAGGCTCTTAGATCCCACTCTGCCTACCTGCTAGCTGCGCTGTGATTGCCTCGGTGGGGGGGACTAACAAGCCCGGGTGTCAGACTTTGGTGCCAGTGTAAAGTAACGAAATAAAAAAATTAAAAAAGAAGATGGGGAGAAAAGAGAAGGCCTGACAGAGTGTGAACAGAACGATCATTTGGAGAGAAATTTAGGGAACACTGATCAAAGCGGAGAGGGATAAAAGAATAATGACATAATGGGCAAGTAGAGAGAAAATATGAACCGGAAAACAGACTAAAGGCGTACAATATGTAAGGATTATAAAAAAGATGGAGAGAGCGCTATGCCAGGTGAGAAGATGAATGACAAGAAGCACAGTTCGGTGTGAAGAAATGGGAGCAAACCAAAAGAAAAAAGTCATCAGGAAAAAATGAAAAGATAGAATTTGGTAACAAGACAGAAAACAGGTTGGAAAATTATGGAGGGGCAGTGAAGGGGTGCAAGAGGGCAGGAAATAAATGCAAAGACAAACTGCTAATTATGGAGGTGAAAAGAATAAAGTAAAAAAAATAACTGAGGATGGACCGAGGGTAAGCTGGATAAAAAGAAGAGATGATGGATAGAGGAAAGATACAAATGTGATTGTTAAACATAATAGAAAGAGAGAGATTGACAATAATAAAAGGCCAGAGAATACTAAGAGATTATTAACAAAGACGGATGGAAAAGATGACAACAAAGACAAAGAAGAGATGCTAATAAAAAGGTGAGGTGGGATGAAGATGGGGTCGTAAGAGTGTGCAGCGGGGTGACAGTTAAAAAAAATAACAGAAAGGGAGGTGATTGACAGGTAGAGGGGAGGAAAAGAAGGCTGGTGATGGGAGAGGAGGATTGAAACAGGGAAATAAATGAGGGGAGCTGCACAGCTGATGGACAAGTGAGACGGAAACGAGAGACTGTGAATGGAAAGGGGTGAGAGGAGAGGAGGGGAAATGGAAACAGACCGAAAAGGACAAAAAGGAAAGATGGAGGATGAGTGTTTGGAAAGCAGGGCATCGAGCAAAAGGAAAAATGTGCTGATGTAATGTGTTTGACATGATGAAATCGAGTGTTGTTATTGTAATGTTAAATGCTACATGTGAGGCCTTGGGAACACTGAAAATATTCTGTCATCGAAGACTCATTTAGCAGCAACAATACCACTCAAGTGATTCTGATAGTTATTACAAGAAGTCTCCTCTTACAACTCCAGAGCAGCTTGTTCAGAGTGGGAACAAACAGTATTCAAACCATCATCAGGACTGAACCTCAAGTCCGAGGAATCCCCGAGTCCTCAGGAACCGTTCCCCACAATCAGTTCAGACGTAGCGGCAACCAGCAGTGACGTCACCCGCTGGTTTGTGAACGGCCGTGATGAAGCCTGGAGTTCAGACATCGGCCGGCGCCGTCTTGCTAGTTCAGAGCAGTTTGCAGCCAGAAGTGATCATATTTGGACGAGCTGGGGAGGAGCGAGCGGTGGATCTGACTGATGTGATTGGAAACTACGTCCCGCCCACCGATAGCCGTAACCTGACTGAACCACAGGCCTGTCAATCAAACAGACATGACCCCAAAACCAGCCAGAAAACTAATAAGAAGGAGCGACTTTCACTAACAATACCAAAATAACTCATGAAAAAAAAATGTGACTTCAAAATGAATGAGACCAGTTGAATGGGAGTCTATGGAGCCGAAGGCTTTTAGGAGCCAACCTCTAGTGGCCTTCGGTGGTATTGCAGCTTAAGGCATTTCCGCATCAGCCTCATTTTTTAGGCCCAGAAGCAACGTCCACTTTTACATACAGTCAATGGTTCCGATTTGCCCTCTTGTTTTTTTTTATGTTTTTGTCATTTTATTACAACTAAAAGCGCAACTTTTGTATTTAACTCAGTCTCAGTATCGTCATTCAGGTTATATGACACTAAAAATTATTTTCAGCTACAAAAAGCCTGAAAAGCTGGCAGTTGAATAATAAATAGGAGAGTAGTTGCTCTGGAGATGTCACTCTTTTTGCTTTGCCGTAAACTAACGGGTTTCAGGATGTTGCAAACCGGCAAATTGCAAGTTTCAAATCATCTTTTCTCAAATCTTTGGGCTGAACTGGGCTCCAGGTGTATAAAAGGAAGAGAGGTACTCACCACGCCGAAATCCAGATTCTGCTCGATCCACTCCTGGCCGTCCTTGAACTCCTCGCGCAGACCCATGATGTACAACGTGTCCAAGGCGTCCACGATGGTTGCACCTAGTTGAGAATTACCTGCATGGGACACATAGACACAAACGGCAGAATAAGACTCATTTGAAATGCTGTAGATTGCACACAGAGTATTGCTGTTATGAAAAGATAATCACCAAGTACATAGAGGTCCAATAGAGAAACAATGTTAAATCAAAGCAAAGACAAAAGTTCAGGTCTTTTTTTCCAAACTAATAAATCTGTTATCCTCCATCCAATATGAGGAGCTTTGACATGAGGCGATTAGATGGATACTGCAAACATACTTTAGCTTGTTTTAATATAATTCATGTATTTAAATGAATTATTGATTATATAGTCTTAACGTTAATCTAGGGTTGGAAATTTGCTGTTGCTTAAAACAAATAGATGTCGAACACTCAAACCACAGCGTGGGCATCATTTCATCGACAGAGAGGATTTGTCATTAAAAACCCTGCAGTTGATCCAAAACTCTGCAGCAAGACTACCAACACGATTTCGCAAAAGATATATTTCTCCTGTTTTAGCTTCTCTTCATCGGATCTTATAGAACCACATCATCCTGACAGAGATCGTATAGAACCACATCATCCTGATAGATATCTTATAGAACCACATCATCCTGACAGATCGTATAGAACCACATCATCCTGACAGAGATCGTATAGAACCACATCATCCTGATAGATATCTTATAGAACCACATCATCCTGACAGAGATCTTATAGAACCACATCATCCTGACAGATCTTATAGAACCACATCATCCTGACAGAGATCTTATTGAACCACATCATCCTGACAGATCTTATAGAACCACATCATCCTGACAGAGATCTTATTGAACCACATCATCCTGACAGATCGTATAGAACCACATCATCCTGACAGATCTTATAGAACCACATCATCCTGACAGATCGTATAGAACCACATCATCCTGACAGATCTTATAGAACCACATCATCCTGACAGATCTTATAGAACAACATCATCCTGACAGAGATCTTATAGAACCACATCATCCTGACAGATATCTTATTGAACCATATCATCCTGACAGATCTTATAGAACCACATCATCCTGACAGAGATCGTATAGAACCACATCATCCTGACAGATCTTATAGAACCACATCATCCTGACAGAGATCTTATAGAACCACATCATCCTGACAGATCTTATAGAACCACATCATCCTGACAGAGATCTTATAGAACCACATCATCCTGACAGATCTTATAGAACCACATCATCCTGACAGAGATCTTATAGAACCACATCATCCTGACAGATCGTATAGAACCACATCATCCTGACAGAGATCGTATAGAACCACATCATCCTGACAGATCTTATAGAACCACATCATCCTGACAGATATCTTATAGAACCACATCATCCTGACAGATCTTATAGAACCACATCATCCTGACAGAGATCTTATAGAACCACATCATCCTGACAGATCTTATAGAACCACATCATCCTGACAGAGATCTTATAGAACCACATCATCCTGACAGATCTTATAGAACCACATCATCCTGACAGAGATCTTATAGAACCACATCATCCTGACAGATCTTATAGAACCACATCATCCTGACAGAGATCTTATAGAACCACATCATCCTGACAGAGATCTTATAGAACCACATCATCCTGACAGATCTTATAGAACCACATCATCCTGACAGAGATCTTATAGAACCACATCATCCTGACAGAGATCTTCTCTCTCAACCTGCTTGTGGTTCCCAGAGTTTCCAGAAGTAGAATGATTGGCAGAGCCTTCAGTTTTCAGGCTCCCAGTTTGTGTTCGAGGAGCAGAAACCCTCTCTGGCTTTAAGGTTAGACTCAAAACGTTCCTTTTTGATAAAGCTGATAGTTAGGGCTGCTCAGGTGGCCTTGAATCATCCTGCAGTTATCTGTTATAGGCCGGGGCTGCTGGGGCACCTCGTTATACAAAGAGCTTCTTTCCTCTCACTCTTTAACTCTGTGTAGACTCATATCTCACCATTACATCTCATTAACTTCATGCTTTTTCTCTCCCATCGTTTCTACTTATTATCTGTTGTCTCCATTCAGTTCCCTCGCTCGCAGAGTTTCTGTTCTTTCTTTTCCAGATGTCCCGTCATAGAGCTGCATGTCTCGGCCCTGCGCTTGTCGTCTCCACCAACAGTTCTTCTCTGGTATCTCTATGCTGTCCTTTTCTCTTTCTGCTCTCCTCTCACCCCAACCGGTCGAGGAAGATGGCTGCCCACCTCTGAGCCTGGTTCTGTTGGAGGTTTTTCTCCCTTAAAGAGGAGTTTTTCACTCCTAGCTCACATGGTAATTGTTGAATTGTTGGGTTTCTCTGTATAATGTTGTAAAGTTCTGTTGTCATGACTTTCCTGTGTTAGGAGCCATGAAATAACCTGTGTTGTGATTATATATATATATATATATATATATATAAATAAAATTGAATTTAATCAAAATGCTTATATAACATCAATATACATATAACGATCAATATTTCCTTTTTTTCACTTTTATGTGAACAAACTTTCCGAGATGTAAAACATAAAATTAAGGTGTTAGAACAGGTTCAAAGAAATCGTCTCATTAATATGTAGAACAATGCAGCAAGATGTTCCAAGACCTCCTCAGATCATTTGCATTTTCCTCTTCCACTACAACCTGGTTTGGTTCAGATCAATGCACATACATTAACACATATATCACAGATAAAAGTCAGTGGCACTGCCCTTTAAATCCTTCCTCATTTCTTATCAGCTACAGCGTGCGCTGCGTGAATTCCTGAGCCTGCCCAGCATCCCCCTCTTATCTACGACTCCATTCAAAAGCAGAGCGTCTGGCTTCATACAGGAGCTGCGGTCGTGTTATTATCATTATAGACAGGAACCTCTAAATCACTCTAAAAATACACTGCAGTCAGGCAGGCAGAGCTGATAGCAAGATGCCCTGGCCGCCTGCCGGATCTTGACAGATTGGCCTGACTGTGCGCCACACAACCCCCATCTCCCTCCCTTCTGTCACTTCCATCTCCTACAGTGATGCTTTAGGCGCTCACAGCAATGTGACACCACTGAGGCAGACAAAGTCAGAGTCAGAGGAAATTATTCTGATGTCAGGCTTCTGTGTAAAAGCTCCTTAATGCAATGTCTGTCCACAACAAATGATACACCACCGTGATAATCACTGCTAGAAAAATAATCAAATCTGACATTAACATTACATAATGTGGTCGTGTTTTCTCCGGAAATATCAGGAGACTTAGAACTAATTATTTTACAATCCTTCCTCATCACTTCTATTAAATCTATGAGCCAGCAGGCAGTTCAGTGTAAAACAGAAACAATGAGTAATCTCTATGAACAGATTATCTGCATTTCAGTGCACAATTTGTTGACTATTTGACATTCGTGCCCCGTCCCTGCTAGGCAGCAGGTAAACATTTTGGTACTGGAAGATTTCTGGTTTCCATTTGTGCAAGTAAACAGTTAAACAGTCCATGTGGAGATGAAAAGAGGCAGAACACGGCTGAACTTCTATTCTGGGACCCGTCGGATATCATCCAATGATGACTTATCTTTTTATTAGCTTTATTGTTTTGGTTTCCCACTGTTGACTGGGTGTAAACTTAAGACACAATCTGGTCCATTGTCACATCTGAGGTTGCGAATCTGACCGTTATCAACAACTGGTTCGAGGAAAAGGACGTCTGACCTGGATATCCGCTGCCTATACCCGTCCTCTTGGCAGACAGCCTTTTCTTTTGTGTCGTCGAACAAACAAATTGAGTGACATAAAAATGAATGAGCGACTCTCACTGAGCAGAAATGAAACGGGCGCGCAGGAACTCAGTAAATAAACACCAGCAACTGGACGCAACTGCAGTTCAATACGTACGTCTGTATTTTGTTTCTTCAAGACAATGGTGGGGGAAACACTGACGTTAATTAAAGTAATAGATGAAATTATGTGTCACATTCTTCCCCTACGCGAGTAACCAAGCAACACTTTTTTTAAAGGACCCAGAGGAGGTAAAGCCAGCTTCAGTCTGGCTTTACCTCCTCTGGGTCCTTTAAAAAAAGTGTTGCCTCAAAAATTATAAACGTTCTTAAACAATTTCTACATTTTATTGCAGCCGTCCTCAATTATGTTTCCCATCTGTAACAACTTACTCACTGCTACCAGCTCAGCACCGAATGTATCACCCTCCCCGACTCAAAGTTTCAGTTCAGACTTGAAAGCAGGAGAGATGTTTTTTACAGTACGTTTCTTTGGCTCCTGTGGGGTATGTTTTTCTAACCTTGAGAAATTCAGCTCACTTTCATGTTTGAAAATAACCTTGTGATCACAAGTGAAAAGTCTCTGCTCTCCATCTCCTTTCTGCTCCATCACAGCCTCCATCTCTTCATCTGCCCCTCCCTCTTCTACCTAACCATCTGCTGGGTCTCATTCATCACTGTCTCGCTGTGCTTTTCCTAATCTTTCCTTGATCGCGCCATTCAAACCCTGATCCGCTGATACTCCTTCTGTACATGTATTCCTCAAGCCGCCAATTTTTCTTCATTGTCCAAATCTCTCTTTTTTTCATGTTAAATGTGCTGCGACTAGGGATGGGGTGATTTTATCGATACCGATGCCAAAACCCACTATCGATACTGATACATATCAATACCTTTATTGATAGTTCTCTCCATAATTTGGCACAAAAAATACATAACATGAAAAGATGTGACAAGATTGATTACTTTTTTAGCTGAAATAAGTTAAACTGCTTCTTGCGTTTCCTGTACATACAGTAAGGGGAGAACAGGGATGGGTATTATGAAGAATTTAATGATATTGCTTGTACTTGTACTGCTTAATGAGCCGGTTCTCTAATGGCACTCAAATTGGTTCTTTTGGGAGAAAAAAAAACACACATCATGTAGGAATTAACATTTTAGAATAACAGCATAGTTTAAACAGTGTATTTTTCCATGCAGTAGTTTACCTGATCCGCCCACATCACCGATGATCCGCCCCCCATCTCTAATGATCCGCCCACATATCTAATGATCCGCCCACATCTCTAATGATCTGCCCACATCACGGATGATCCACCCACATCACTAATGATCCGCCCACATCACTAATGATCCGCCCACATCTCTAATGATCTGCCCACATCACGGATGATCCACCCACATCACTAATGATCCGCCCACATCACTAATGATCCGCCCACATCACTAATGATCCGCCCACATCTCTAATGATCTGCCCACATCACGGATGATCCACCCACATCACTAATGATCCGCCCACATCACTAATGATCCGCCCACATCTCTAATGATCTGCCCACATCACGGATGATCCACCCACATCACTAATGATCCGCCCACATCACTAATGATCCGCCCACATCTCTAATGATCTGCCCACATCACGGATGATCCACCCACATCACTAATGATCCGCCCACATCACTAATGATCCGCCCACATCACTAATGATCCGCCCACATCTCTAATGATCTGCCCACATCACGGATGATCCACCCACATCACTAATGATCCGCCCACATCACTAATGATCCGCCCACATCTCTAATGATCTGCCCACATCACGGATGATCCACCCACATCACTAATGATCCGCCCACATCACTAATGATCCGCCCACATCACTAATGATCCGCCCACATCTCTAATGATCTGCCCACATCACGGATGATCCACCCACATCACTAATGATCCGCCCACATCACTAATGATCCGCCCACATCTCTAATGATCTGCCCACATCACGGATGATCCACCCACATCACTAATGATCCGCCCACATCTCTAATGATCTGCCCACATCACGGATGATCCACCCACATCACTAATGATCCGCCCACATCACTAATGATCTGCCCACATCACGGATGATCCACCCACATCACTAATGATCCGCCCACATCACTAATGATCTGCCCACATCACCGATGATCCGCCCACATACAGTATATAATGATCCGCCCACATCTCTAATGATCCGCCAACATCACCAATGATCCGCTCACATATCTAATGATCCGCCCACATCACCAATGATCCGCCCACATCTTTAATGACCTGCCCACATCACCAACGATCCGCCCATGGATCATCTTTGTGACGAACCTTGACTGGATGTCTTTACAGATTGCTCATGTTTCAGCCCTTACATGCAGAAGACATGTAGCACCTGTGGTTACCAACATTGTCAGCATGGACTGTAGTGAAGAGTAACCACGTTGTTGAATGTTTCTTCTCCCCACCGCTGTCACTCAGAGCACTCTGTGTGTGATGCTGCAGCGGGTGACAGACATCTTCCAGTCTTCGCACAGTCAGAGGCTCAGACACACAGCTCTCTCTTCTGGATCGGGAAAAATAGTTATAATAACAATATTTATTTTCTATAATTGCTCCAGTATTGATAGCAGAATTGTTAATGTCGGAGCTCATTGATACAGTTCTCCGGTGCGGCTTTGGTGCCGGTACCGAACAGCACTGAATTTGGATACCCACCCCTGCCAAGACCCTTTCACCTGCCGTCAGTCTAAATATCTGTTTGCACAGTTTCTCTGTCTGTTGCTGTCAATTTCCACAATCTGAAAGCTCTCTGCAGCCTTTCATACAACGCCAACTCCATCACATGAACCTCAATTGGCACTTGCAAAAGGTGGGTTTGGGGTTGCCAGGCGCTGCTTATCTGGGACAAATTGGCCAGGACGAGGCTTATTTATTTGGGGAGTTATCTCCACAGCCTCGTACACACACAGACCCCTCAGCTGAAAGCTCGAACACACTCTCATTTAACTCTTCCTCTCTTAACATGGACACATGAACGCTCCTTTTCCTTTGATTAAATCCACACCACACACCCTCTCACTACTTCAACTCAACTCTCTCTCCACTCTTCAGCCTCCTTTCTCCATCTATCACAATTCCACACAGCTCTCTCTCCCTCTCCGCCTCCATTATCTCTCGCGCTCTGTCTCGGCCCCTGCGCCAGTTTCATTAGACGACAGTTTTTCAGAGCTCTTCGCTATGAATTCACACGAGGCAGGGAAACGTGATGCCATTATTCTGTCTCCATTCTACCCGACTTGTAAAGTGTCGGCTCGGGGAGAGAAGGAGATGATGGAGAGCTCAGGTGTGTGTGTGTGTGTGTGTGTGTGTGTGTGTGTGTGTGTGTGTGTGTGTGTGTGTGTGTGTGTGTGTGTGTGTGTGTGTGTGTGTGTGTGTGTGTGTGTGTGTGTGTGTGTGTGTGTGTGTGTGTGTGTGTGTGTGTGTGTGTGTGTGTGTGTGGTGCACGTGTGTTTAGTCTGTGTTTGAAGCATACATTCATTTGGGTTTGAACAAAAGTAGATTGGATGAGATGGTGTATGGATTGATTTGAGGAGTGTTTGTTGTTTCCCCATGCGAGAGCTCTGCCTCTGTTTTAGTGTGTTTGACGTGTTGTCTTCCATCTGATGTCCTCTACACAACCCTCTGCACTTGCATCAGTCTGCCCACATGGCTCTTTATTATCTTACCGGTACGGTTGCACAGCTGAGCGAGGACTCTATAGAAAAGGAGCTTTCTGCAGAGTGTCTGGTTTAGTTGAGAATACTTAATACTGCTCAGGTCCTACTTCAAGAAAGTAGTTGTAATGAAATGAGTTCACCATGAGTTCAGTGCATTCAGAATAACTGGGACATTGTTTCTTGCAAAATATGCTGCTGTTGATTTTTTGCAAAGAATTTTCACGGCTGTGACAAACAGCCATTAAAACATCATGTACATTCATTGTTTTGGGAAAAAAAATCCTGGCTATTTCATAAATAGGACGGCACAGTGGTGCAGTGGTTAGCATTGTCGCCTCACAGCAAAAAGGTTCCGGGTTCGAATCCGGTCCTGGGCCTTTCTGTGCGGAGTTTGCATGTTCTCCCTGTGCTTGCGTGGGTTCTCTCCGGGTTCTCCGGTTTCCTCCCATCATCCAAAAACATGCACCTCAGGTCAGGTTACCTGGCGCCGCGCTAGTGGCAGCCTGCTGCAGCAGCTTCCCCTGAGAGCCCCCCTGCTGTAGTGAAGACATTTCCCCTCGGGGATTAATAAAGTGTATAAAATCAAAAATCAAAATCAAATAAACTTGGCAAAAATCCAGAATGACCTGCATGGTGGAATTCCATTACCCAAGTCCTGCCTGGATATGTCCTCACTGCTGCAGTCTTTGCTGTGATGATAGTCTGCAAACCCTGTTCACAATCATGTTTGTTCAGTCACTATAAAGTACGGACCAATCTGGGCACACATCATCTGTCACTTCGACTCCTCTCTTCTCATGTTACTGTGTGTTTACGTGTTTATTTACCTGTACAAATACATGATGTAGATGTTCATTTGCATAAAAGGCGATGAAGTGACATCCGATCACAAGCGGCCACTCGAGATGGAGATGTGCACGCACAAACTTAAAGATGGCCACTTGTGATCGGACCATCCAGGACAGCCTCTAAGAAGAACTCTGTGGATATAAACCAAACTAGGATGTAGGTTGAACATCCACTGCACCGGCTCAGCTGTCAGGCTTCTCCGCCAACTCAGCTTGTACAGATGATTGTAAACAATGAAGTGTGCAGATGTGACACTGACACATTTTCTACAGGACCACACAGTTTTAGGCATCTTTTAAAAAACAAAATCAGCTGACAAAACCAGCAATTAAATACATCAGTCTGTATAAAATACCTTTACTTTCTGAATCAAACAGATTCATTTTCAATAATCATGGGGACTACTTTTATCTAAAAAGTGAGCATTACTATGTTGTGGACCTTTTGTTCCAACATGTTTGTCCTTGTCAGGTTAAAAATTATAAGCATAGTCTTTGGTTGCTACACAATTTCACATACAAATGTTCCTCCTCTGCTGCTCCTGGTCCACCGTGGCACTTCAGCCTGTTTTGTAATAAGCCTTGCGGTGATGAACAAAGCCAAGTCAACTCCCCAGGCCAATTCAGGCCAGTCAGGCTGGCAATGGACAACCGGTTACCAACTTATTTGGCACCACAATAAAACATCTGCTGTGTTCTGTTTTCTGCCTCAGAGGGTTTCTAGTCAGATTGGGACCCCCTGCTCAACATGAGCTCCCTGGCTGAACCCCAGCCTCAACGCCTGTTTCAAGGCATGCCACGAAAGAGCTTCAGTCAGCACGGGTTTTGCTTTAAAGTCGTTTGATGGCACAAATGAGAATAAACTAAACTGTAATCTGTGATGTAATGGAGATCTGAGGCATCAAAATCTCAAATGAGTTCTGAATTTCAGATCCAAATTTGGGAAGCCAACCTTATATACACAATGCCCAACAAAATGCCAGCAATACCGACCAATATGGGATTATAGTGCATTGTACAGCACAAACCTATACACTAATGGTAAATCCCCACAAAACTCCTGGGTGGCATCTATGGTTATATCGTTACCCACTGTAGAGCCGACCCTAAAAGCCTAGTTGTAATGAAACTGGTGGCTATATTATGTTCTGAGAGTTGGTCTCATTTATTTTGGACAGAACAGCTGCTCAAATACATAGTTCTTAACATTATGAGTGTGGTTTTTTTTTTAATGACCAAGAAAACCACACAAAATAAGGGATTTTTAAAACGAGGAACAAAATCCGACAAATCTGATTCTCCAAATTTGATTCACAGAATATTGTATGTATATTCTGATTTCATGTTGGAGTTAAGGCAAACAGACCAGCTCACCAAAGTTAAGAAAAAGAACAGGAAATGTCTTCTTTCAGCGGTACCACTGAACAAGGCATACAAAGGTTCAAAATCACAGAGTACAATTGTATTTTTTTCTTTTGATCCAAAAAGAACTTTAAAAAAAGTTAATAAAAGTAATATATATAAAGTTTTAACCGCCAAACTACAATCAACTGAAAGAAAGAAAAATCCCACAGAGTATTTTTCATCTTTCACTCCATCTTTTTACCTTTAACTTTATCTTGATGAAAAAGAAACCCAAACGCCATTTAAGTCATCCATCTGCTCGACTGTCACAGAGAATATATGAGCTTTGAGCTGGTAAGTAGGGCAGTAATTGCCTTGTTTTTTTTTCTTTTGTACATCGTTACTGCAATTTAGTCTTTGAAAGGTCCAATTTGTGCTTGCTTACATGGAAAAGATTTAAATATCTAGCATTGTGTGAAATGTAGGTCATTGTGGCGGACAGATGAATAAAAATACAAAGTCCACCTTCAGTTAAGTCATTTGGGCAGGATGTAAGGCTTGGTGATGGAGTGGAGGGGGACAGTGAGCTTTCATTTACGAGTTTAGCCAGAGAAAGATTGGCAACACTTTTCAAATTCCAACAGTATATATCCTCTGATTGACAAATTCAGAACCCATATTATATCAAAACATCACAGCCACACAATACACCAGGACCTCAATATATTAAAAACCAAAAGCAACAGGTGGGACCAACCACATGAGAAGGGAGACTCTCCACTACCTGCTCTTTCTGAGGCAGATCCCCTGAGACTCTAGCAGGTTAGTTATATCAATATTAATAGGAACCCTAACAGCCTCACAGTTCTGCAGAGCTGTATTGTGGGTAATGGTTCCAAAGTGTCTTATCCAATTATTCAGTGTCACTGCTTTGTAGACCAGTCTTGATACTTATTGAGTCACAAAGACGGTAGACAAGAGAAACAGTACGGCCTGTGGGTACGAGCATACGGGTTTTTTTCTGCTCTGTTTGAAAGGCTTATGCACATTCCTGCTGGACTCAGCAGTGGGCAAATCCTCCTGTTTCCTGCTGTCCAATTTGGCACCAGCAGCCCTGCTGAAAGTTTAATCTGAAGGGAAGGAGGAGAGTCTGGGAGGGCTGTGTCCAAGACTTCTGAGGGAAATTTGAAGTCGTGTTGGGAGCAGAATTCAATTTACTCCTCAGTCTCTTTTTGCACAGAAAATGTGACAAGCAAAGTCTGCAAAGTTAGGAATCATGTAATAGGCTAACTCATTAAAAGGGAGACATAGTTAATGCAAACAGGAAGAGATCAGGACTAAACTGGGCTTAGAAGGTTCTAATAACATGTATAATACCAAACAAAGAGCATAATACGATAAGACGTATTTGTGGGTTTCCGGCCGGTATGATCCTAAAATGTCACAAAACTTGAACTCTGATAAACAACAGTTGATGAATCCTGGCGCGTGAGTTTTGACCAATGTCTGGAATGAACTGCTCTACTTCACCATACTATAACACCAGAACTACATGTTTGGCAATAATACGGGCATATAATGTTCCTTTATTTCCATGTCTTCTACTTGGACCATCTTCTTGTGAGAATGTGAACTTTTTTACATTTACATTTAGCATGGTGCACCTGCGACCTGTTTTCGTTTTCTACGGATTTTTTCATCATAACATGATTCTGAATTATGATAATATTATATAAAGTAATTTGGTGCAAATGACCTCAAAAACGGCGCTGTGGAGCTTTGTAAACCGTAAGATTTGTGCAGCTAAAAGGTCCATAATATTATTTTACAGCAATGTACAGAATACATGGGCCTCCATCTAATCTACGCAGAACGATGGTAAAGCTCCTGCTGATGCTCGTGCTGTTAGTGTGTCCTGCATCACTGACTACAAGCTGTCAGTCAAGATAAGATTTCGAGGCAGTGACATTCTGACAAGTTAACCTCAAACCATGCAGTGCGACAGTTAAAAGCCTGGCCACCATAGCAACAGTAACTAAGACGGGTTGGTCTTCATGAAGTGTCGACTGTATTTCCATCCCCCAAACCCTGACCTTTGCTTCCCTCTCTTCCCGTCCCTCTCCATCTCTGTTAAGGGGAGGCCTTGGCCCCTGGA
Source organism: Brachyistius frenatus (assembly GCF_029030835.1). Classification (NCBI taxonomy): domain Eukaryota; kingdom Metazoa; phylum Chordata; class Actinopteri; family Embiotocidae; genus Brachyistius; species Brachyistius frenatus. The sequence goes on from NW_027210717.1 coordinate 1,145,195, forward strand.
GGAATCATTATAAGGTGATCATCCGTCAAAGCTCTCCCCCTGCTCCACCCGTCCTCTTTGCCTCAGTCCCCAAAGGTTGTCAGCAAAGGCATCAATTTAACCTCGACAGATGAGATGGTAGAATCCAGAAGATAGCAGGTGAAAACCTGCCGTTTCATTTTGTGAGAAATAAAAAAACTAAATGAGCTCGTAGTATTTAAAAAAAATAAAATAAACTACTGGAGCCACAATTCCTCTGATAACACAAATAGAATATTTCCCCTTGTGCTGTATCATAGTATCCCGAAGGTGTGATCTTTAGCACCATCCGAACCATTCACTCCTTTTTCTATTAAACTGACACAGAGAAGCTGTGTTACTGTGATGTATTGTGGTGCCCAGCATGCACCACCATAGGTCAGCCATGATACAGGCAGCTGGACAAACAGGCTGGAGGTCGAGGTGAGAAAAACATCAACCACCCGGCTGATGACACACGTAAGCCAGCCGACACGGACAAAACTGTGCGGGTTATTTGCTCTGAATATTGTGGCGAACGGAGTGAACGCACCAACATGCTGCTGCCCAGAGAGCCACATAAACCTCCACGTGTCCTTTAAGTGCAGCATCACAGCAAATATTCAGCAAAACCTTTTGTTAGTGTGAAATCCGTTTCCGTGGCGATACACGGGGTGTGGCTAACAACTGGAAAACAATCAGTTGCTTCAGTAGAAGCGAATGTAAGGTATGCAATGTTAAGTACTCCAGGAAGTAGGCCGACCCTTAGCAACCACCTAGCGACAGAGACGAGCGCTGGTCTGTTATAGAAACATAGAAACATTAAACTGCTTTGTTAGCTTAATCTGGTTGTAACTAAGATATCCGCTGAAAAAAGATATCGATGGAGTTATGTAATTTCAAGATTTTAGCGCCGTGTCTTGTAAAACCAAACCGGTCCAGCTCGCTGCCGCTAGGCTTTTAAGTGTGACTATCTGTGGTGTTACGGTACGGGTACCAAAAAGGACCGAAAGACCCGATTTCACCAAATGGGTCACAATTAATAGACCTAGAACAAGTAAAAACACATTATATTACATATTACATGAAATGCAATTCCAATTATATATTCCCATTGAGGAGGCGGAGTGATATTTGTAGTGATGAGCATGGTGTGATGCTTTATGGGGATTTCAGCATGTTCAAATGTTCAGTTGACCAATCAGATCGCGGGGTCGGGACTACTTGTACAATATGTAGTAAACCAGGGGTTCCCCGTCGGTCAACAGCAACGCCGATGCTGGTAGATTGAACTTCATTAAAAAAAAACTAAGCCATTCCATTTTTTTTTTCTAATTTTCGTCTGGCCTCAATATGTTACTGGATTGACATAAAAAGCAGCTTCTGTAGCTTTCAAGACTTTGCTCACATTCATGTGTTTTCCATTCGGCGAAAACACGGAGATGTCTCCAAACATCGCAACGCCGTTTCATCGTCCACATTCCCGCCCCTTCTTCACGGTTGACTTACGCATCAACTATTCATCACAGAGGGCATTGCATCAAATTGAATCATTCCTCCACTCTGCATTTCGCTCGGCGTCCACCGCTACTATCGATCGAATTTCGCCCGAAGTCCCGATCGCTTCACAACATGGTGCATATTATAAAATAAACAGCATTTAATAAGGTTAAAGTGTTCAACCTTTTTTATTTAAACAGGCCTATATTTTCCTATCGTGTTCAACCAAAAGTGCCACAAAATTACTGAAACTAATCCCATATATTTTTGTCTACAAGACTGTCTGGTAGAAATCATGTATTTATTTTATTTTGACTCTTTTATTCTTAAACCCCGGTGAAATGTTGGGAAGGTTTTCAGGTATGAAAAACAGATGCTGCCCAGGTGTAATTCAGTGGCACTAAACTACACAATACTCAAGTGTCACTCAAGTGACAAAGCCAGAGTAAATTTTGCAAATAAATTTGACCAAATATCTTGAGTATAAATGTATTGGTTGTGTTAGTTTTCTTTTTTACATTAAATTGTCAATCAACAACATTTGTGTAGATTTTTTTTTTTTAAGTCCTTACTGGAATCAACTGTAATAAAAAATGTAAACGTTATTGGAGCTGTGAGGTGCTCTGGATAAAAGCATCTCGTTGACAGAATGCTGCATTCGTAAAATTGAAGACAATGAAAGAGGAAGTACGAGAAGTACCGCCTGCAGGGTTGTTCAATACCTCCCAATCAGTCCATCCTGACAGCGCACACAGACAACACTTTATTCCAATACGGACTAATATACTTGCGGCTGAGACAACTGGCACGTCTTTGCTTTAAAGAATTTCACTGCCTTCCTGATTTGCAAATACGCACATCAACACATCAGTCTCTTGGTAGACACAATAACTGCATTACATGAGAGGTACAGACACGTAAAACCCAAGAAGAACCCTGCAGAGACCGCAGAGATGTGACTGGACACGAATGCAGCCGTTGAGTTTGTGTTCAGATCATCCTGCAGAGCAACAGAGGAGATGCTTCCAAAATAAAACATCTGGCAACCATCCAGAACTGTTCGGAATGAACTGAGCCGGCCATCTTTGCAGTGGAGCAACTGGTGACTCAATGGATTAGGTATTGTAAACACACTGCTACTCTGTACCCATCTTACTGAGGCTTTGTGGATGTCAAGCACTACTCGAATATACCACATATTAGAAGCAGCACCCCTTCAGGCCACACCGTCGCAAAAGGTCCAGATTTATTGCACTGAATATTAGGGATGGACACGATTTTCAAATATTTGAACAGTCATTAAAATATGAAAAATAAATTAGTATATGCGACTGTCGTTCTTCCTGGTTTTCCCCGTTTTTACTGGCGCTTGGTTGTAATGCGTTACTCCCGTCAGAAGGTGGCGGTAACTGGCCTAAAAGCTGTCCTCCAGTCCCAACTAAACAACATGGGGAGAAGAAGAGCACGGCGCTCCCAGTCTCCGGAGGTGAAGCTACGTGGTGCTGTCAGGTGAAGCTAGAATATAAATCCACCACAGATAAGCACCGACATTGTAGAGAAACACTGAGCAGACCACTGATCAATAATCAACGGCCACATGAAGTGAGTTTGATGTTGGATGGGCAGCACACGTTATTTCTGCATAGCTAACTGACTGTTGGTCACTCGTAGCTGTATTACCTTGGTGCCACCGGCTAAAACCCTTCATCACAATGCAATGCCCTCTTTCGTCCTCGGAGCCAATCATGTAAAGACGTGGCCCAGATTTAAGTGAAGCGACATGACTGTGAGCGAGAGCGGCCTTCATGGACGGCATCCACTTAAAGCCTGCAGAATTGCAGTATTGTGAGAAGGAATGAATGTCCAGTAGCAGAAGATTACATCCCTTCCAGTCTATTGATTAGAAAAGCTGGAAATCAAAGAAGTGTTTGATCTGGTATTCAGGTTTTTTTTTATATATTCTGGAGGAAACCAGCACCAAACAGAATCTACACAGAGGAGCTGGAGCCGAGATGCAGAGTCCCTGCCCCCCCTCCAACATACTGCACTGGTCCAGTATGGTCATTTACAGGTTTGGATTTGATTTCAAGATAAAGATTACACTAAAAGATAATAAAAAATTAAAATTAAAAAAAAGGACAGCAAGCGTTGAAGCAGCATGTGTGTTTTTTGAGACAGAGTTTCTTGTGACAGACCGTCTCTGTGGGCAAACAACCAAAGTAATGTCATAATGGAAAAAGCGAGTTCCATGAATAATGAGTGAGCTCTCTCCACTACGGGGCCCTCAGCGGTGCCAGGTGTCCAGGCTTCCTCCCCGGTTTGCATCATCTCCATCACCTCCCACCAAACCAACGGGCCTCTAGCAGCGACACGCCTGAGGGAAGTCTGATATCGTTTGCCGTCTCCGCCTGTGGGAGAAAGCCATGTGTCCGCAGATCTAAGACACTCTCCACAAGTGAGTTCAGATAAAAATCATCAGACTGCAAGCTTTCAGGGGAAACCAATAAAGCAATAACAGCAACTAGACAGAGTGTGTAGCGCAGGACTCAGACCCACCGGTGGATTCCCTCGTGTGTCGGCAGATTAAATCCACTGAAATGACTTCGGTGAGGTCACTCAAAGCCACAAATGAAATCTATAAAAAGTATCAACTCGGCGAAACAACAGTCCAGATCTTCACGAGCTGGTCGTTCAGCAACGAAATGAAGTTTAGTTAGTTAGAGCCGCAAAATATTTAAAGAGATTAATTGTTTAGTTAAATCAGAGTTTCAAAATAATGCAGATGTCAGGACTTTCCAAGGTAAAGTAAAAAAAAAAAAAAAAAAAAGTTCAATTAACAATGAAATAAAACTGCAGCGGACCAAATCACAGCTTCTGGGTGTTTTGCTCAACAAATTGCTGACAGTTCATCAATTACAACCTGCATCTTCCACTGGGGGTCCGACATGTTCCTCTGCACGGCTTCATATCCCACCGGGAGCATTTTCTCAGCCCACTTTATCTTACTTCCTGATTTGCTTATGTTTTGTCTGTCGATTAAATGTTAAATGTTTTGTCTGTTTTGTGGTTATTGTTGTCATTCCCTACTTTGTACTACAGCTTACAGACAAAGCTAATACAGCTTGCTGTGTTTTTAGTCATCAAAAACATCAATCCTGCTATTTATTTTGTAACTATTTCACAAACCGTGTCCGTAGCGGGAGGAGAACGTATTTATTTTCCAAACTGAAAGCCCGCGGGGGGAGACGGTGACGTGCTGAAGTGTTTAATGATCGGAGACAGAAACGGTGGAAAATAGCCATTCAAATAGTGAATTTTCTGATGATTAATCAAGTAAAGAAAGACAGGACCCATTAAACCTTGCCATATATCCAGAATCAAATCTTTCCTAATATTCCTGATTTCATTTCAACTCATTAAGACTAACACCGACTTAAAGAACAAGAGGACTCTCGGTTTGCAAACCAGTCGGACCGCAAAATGGCAGTGATGTGGACTTCCACTCAGAGGAGAGCAGCGTGTGTTCAGTGATCAGATCCTCTGCTGGACATCTACAACAACTGCCTGTGAAACCTGACCCGTACTTCCACTGACTCAAAACCTCGGCTGGGTCGATCGCTTCGAGCCTAAATTTCGCGTGATTGATGTTCGGATCCATTTTTCTTTTCTTAGTAGATTTAAAAAAAAAAAAAAAGAGTACAATGAACACAAATATGGAAGAACCTTTTTGTCTCTAAGCACAGACATCATCCTTTAAACACTTTGAAGTGAGCATCAGTCTTTGCTGGGTCTTCCTCCGCACTGAGTCAAAGCTCTGTGTCTCTGAACCCAGCATGAACTAGGTTTCCTTCACAAGGCCAAGAGTTACACTGGCTTGAACCGTACACCCTCTAAACAAAGGCTGCGTTTGTATCTGTCCTCAAAATCAGCTCTCCTCATTGTTCACAGGAAAGGAGGAAAAGAGAGAGAGGGGGGGGGAGGCAAGCGAGGGCCTGGCAGTGAACTGGAGGTTATCTGAGCCCGGTGCCACAATGAGAGTCCCGGTCCGCTTGTTACCACTCCGGCCTCTCCTCCTCTCTGTGGACAGATTACGGCTGGAAGGCGTCTAGTGAGCACATGCAGCTTTCCACGTTTTCTTTTCAACGACTGCGTGGAGGGCCTGTTTATAAGAGACCAACTGTATGGAAACTGATGCGTATGTGAAGCTCGTGTCAGGCAGGGAGAGCGCTCACTTTCAGCCTGATGCAAGACAACATGGCGCCAACTTGTTCTGGGAGGGGAAATCTCTCCACGTTTCACATTTCAGAGTTCCTGACGTCAGTTTAAAACACTAGTTAGGATACATGTGCCGTCTGTCTGTGATGGGCTTTACAATCAACATGCAGCACTGAAGCCTTCACTTTAAGTGGCAAAACATCAAAGTTATTTAAATCCACAATTCACACGGTTTTCATCCAGTCACCAGGTGTGTGTGTGTGTGTGTGTGTGTGTGTGTGTGTGTGTGTGTGTGTGTGTGTGTGTGTGTGTGTGTGTGTGTGTGTGTGTGTGTGTGTGTGTGTGTGTGTGTGTGTGTGTGTGTGTGTGTGTGTGTGTGTGTGTGTGTGTTACAACCTGTCCATGCTACCCATGTTTCCCGAGGCAGACTCGCTACACTACTCGTCAGGTGGACTGTTAGCTCGATCAGCAGCAGAGCTACTAACATCAGCATCCTTACTACTTCCGGTAGACACAGCCTCCCCTTGCCCGGCCAACAGCAGAGCAAAGACTGGCTCCTATTAGTTAGGGCAGCAATCCTAAAACATATGCTCTACTTGGGCAGCCCGTCAGGTAGATTAACACCCAGGAAGAAAAACATCACTTGCTTTCAGCTTGCTTCACTCTTTTTAACTCATCCATTTTTGGCCACAACAAGTTGTGTGAAGCAGCTTCCCTCTGTGCAGCTGCTGAGCTGATATCCTACATGATGTAGCATTTAGGGGAAATGTGTAAACTGCAGCGTCGACTGATAGTTTGCATGTGAGGCATTTAGGGAACATCTTTAAATATGAGCTACAGAAAACAATCTGGGTTACACTCCACCCTCTAACTCTATAAGTCTCTGCATGCCCGTTGGTCGCACACCGCACCACCCACCACCCACCAACCATCACTGCACCACCCACCACTGCACCACCCACCAACCACCACCGCACCACCCAGCACCCACCATCCAGCACCCACCACCCAACAACCACCATCCACCACCCACCAACCACCATCCACCACCCACCAACCACCACCGCACCACCCAGCACCCACCAACCACCACCCAGCACCCACCAACCACCATCCACCACCCAACAACCACAACCGCACCACCCAACAACCACCATCCACCACCCAACAACCACTACCGCACCACCCAGCACCCACCATCCACCATCCAGACGGGATACGCCTCATCAATAATAGTAGTCATATGTTTTGTGAAGAGTGGGATGCTTGATTCTTTGCCTCGTGTCTCGTTTGTATTTTACTGGCCACCCTGTGACCAATAACGGGGAGACAGATACCCACAAGAAGCAATTAAAAGGAAGCACAGGAAAGCACATGCAGACACACACACACACAGACATTAATGAACAGAAAAACACATGCTGCAGATGAACAGTCAGACACTCCAACAAATGGAAACACACACAAACAGCATCTATCCACCATTTAGCAGCAGCTCATAAAATAACAGGCGCCTCCGGCCAATTTACCAGATGGAGGGTTTCAATTTGACACAAAAGCCTCATAAGCATGCGTCCTCTCACACACACACACACACACACACACACACACACACACACACACACACACACACACACACACACACACACACACACACACACACACACACACACACACACACACACACTCACAGCAACCTTAGGCACAAACATACACATAGAAACCCAGATACACAAACAAGTCAAACTGACATCTGGGGCTGAGCAATATTTCAATATTATATCAATATCATAGTATGAAAGAAGACATCTTACATTTTGAATATGATCTTGCGATATGGCACATGTTCTGCCAATTCTCTCAATCAAGAGCAGGGAAGAATATACAAAGGCAAAGGTTATGCAGATGACCCCTAAACGCCTAACATGCAGACCATCAGTTGAAACTCCAATCTGCAGATGACCCCTGAATGCTTCACATGCAGACTCTCAGTAGATGCTACAATTTACAGATGTTCCTTCAATGCCCCACATGCTTCACTAAACACTAGCTTGCCAGCTACAAACAGGGAGGCCTCTGGTCCCCACTCAAGTACTGTAGAAAGTATTTATGTTTTGCGTGTTTTAAAAATGATTTAGTTTGAAAAGAGTGAAATTAGGTGTTCTGATGACCTGAATTAAATCCCATTGATTTTATTTCCCTACAGCCTTATGATATTTATATCTTTATAAAGCTGTGACAGTGATATTTTTACAAGTACCTTCTCCAACATGACAGCAGAAGAGCATAGAAGAAGACTTCAGATGAAGGTACAGCGGCAGCAAGGATGTGAGCAGGTGTAAAAAAAGAAATACTACTTTTTTTTGGGGGGGGGCATGTCCACGCTGGTAAATAAAAGCCAGTGTATATTTTAGTATGGTGCCCTGTGTCTACCAACGCGTACCTCACCAGTGGCAGTTAGTGAGATAAGGAAATTAAGGATTTCATGGACTTAAGATGGAGTAATTTTCTATATAACACTGTTCAACACGCTGTCGCCAATTCATAATATCCAGAGGAGGCTGAATATTCTACTTTACTTCAGAAGTTCAAAACCCAGCATGTTGTTATCTTCTGTTTTTCCATGAACAATAATGCACCCAAATTTGACAAATAATTGTTTTAACGGAGAGCTTGTTAACGAATTATTCAAATCATGAATGTTTAGTCTAAACTCACTTAAAATTAAGTTACAGGATGTTCAGCCTAATTGACCATCAAGTGATTTTTGTTTATTCATTAAAGCAGCTACAAATCCTATTTTTCCTGTAGCAACTATATGAAATTACAATGTAAAAACACAGAAAAATGAAAGGGGCCGTGCTTAGTGATGAATGCACAGACAAACCTGCAGCTGCCTTCTGCTTTAGGGATCTTCAGTGACCTTCAGCTCACTGTTAAGGTGCATAGTCATCATATTTACTGTTTTGGTTCACGGTTCTTTGTAGGTGTCTGTATTCATTCAACAAGTCTCTCCCACTACGTCCACCAAACAGCAGCAAGAAAGACATACTAAGAATGGTGGGAATAGTGGAGCATTAGCAGCCAAAGACTCAGATATTTTACTCGAGTGTTGGCAGAGAGCAAAAATAGAGACTCCACACAACTTCAAATAAAGGAAAAATGTCTCTGTAACTGCTAGATGTGTAATAGAAACTGCTAAACGAGATGTATACTGCATCACTGTAAAAGGTGATGTACTGTAGGTCTCATCATCTCTCGTGCCACCTTCAAGTTCCCAAAAAGATCCGTTATAGGAAGCCGATGCTGTCGTTCGATCATTTTAAACACTTCTATGTGTGAAATGTGTTTCTGATACAGAATCTACCTTCAGACATGTAGAGGGTTCAACTATCATTTATGTATTCAGGACATTTTCATGACAAACTAACACAATATCTTTGCACACTTTCAAAACAACTCCTGCACAGATTTGCCCACTGGATACGGTCTGGTGAAATATTATCAGGACTTCAAACACATTTCCCGACTTCCTTTTATCTGCCGTTTCAGTGACGTGATCTTCTGTTCGCAAACACTTTCTCCAAAGTGATCTGTATCCTGCTGGAGGCATTATCTCATAACCTTGTCCACGAGAGAAAATACTGTGTGTGTGTGTGTGTGTGTGTGTGTGTGTGTGTGTGTGTGTGTGTGTGTGTGTGTGTGTGTGTGTGTGTGTGTGTGTGTGTGTGTGTGTGTGTGTGTGTGTGTGTGTGTGTGTGTGTGTGTGCGATATTAAAAAGACGGAGTACGAGCGCATTCATGCATCGATGTGTGATTTACAACTGTGTGAGCAAACTGCCGACGGGCCCAGACAGCGGCGGCAGCGAGGGGACGCGGCGGCTTACCGAAGATGTTGGTGGAATGTCCTTTCTTGGCGAGGGGCTTCAGCTCGTTGTGACCCCAGCCGTACTGCCTGTAGCTGTCCCACGCGTGCTTCATCATCTAAAACGCAAAGGCAACAAAACAGCACATTAGAAGATAAAGAGTCTCCCGACTTGTGTGACATCACAGCCGGTAATCCGGCAGCTCATTTGACTGTCTCTCTGAATAACGGCTTGGTAAAGATGGCGGGATAATAATGCTTCATTTAGCAATCACACTGCTATAATTTGCTTTTCGGCCAAATTAAATCTCATTTATGACAAGCTGTTGTTGCTGGATTTAGTCAAGTTGTAACTGAAGCAAGAATAAATTCAGTACAAAACAACTGTGTTGATTCTCAACCAGCAAAAGATAAATACATGACTTGGAAGTGATCATCGGTTTTTACTATTACAGATTATTCATTTGTGCATAATCACAAAGTTCTGCAGGCGTTGGAGGAAAATGTTGTAATCTAAAACATTATTATTATTATTATTTGGTTGAGTTACTTCTGATCTTAAATTAATTTGCACAGTTTTTAAAGTCGTTTTGTCTTTTTTATACAAGTAGTAAAGACAGTTTGGAGCAACATTTCTCACGCCGCAATCAAAAATCAAGTTTGAAAGTAAAAATATATTAACTGAGAATAAAAATATTTGGATTGCAAACAAATTATCGCTTACAGTTTTACTGGTTTAGGTCTCAGTCTTTAGAATTTTTCTTGTGAAACCTGCCAATCAAAGTTTTGTGAATCTTAGGTTGAGTTGGCTGTAGTGGGCGGGGCCTACACTGGTGGATGAGACAAGAGTTTCTATTGGTGGGTTTGGCTGTCGACACACCTCGCTCCCTCTGACCGACAGCAGCGTGGCGAACTGCATGGACCTCATTTTATTGCTCTTCTATTCCTATATATATATATATATATATATATATATATATATATATATATATATATAGAGAGAGAGAGAGAGAGAGAGAGAGAGAGAGAGAGAGAGAGAGAGAGAGAGAGAGAGATATATAGAGATAGATATATATATATATATATATATATATATATATATATCTATATAGATAGATAGATAGATAGATAGATAGATAGATAGATAGATAGATAGATAGATAGATAGATAGATAGATAGATAGATAGATAGATAGATAGATAGATAGATAGATAGATAGATAGATAGATAGATAGATAGATAGATAGATAGATAGATAGATTTAAAAGCATTTCAATAGAAAATAGCAATGTAATGACCTTCATGTAACTGAACACAGTCCTGTCCTGCTGAGGGTTTATAATGAGTGAGGTGGATCCAAGTCAAACCAACCAATAGAAACTCCAGTCTCATCTATGAGTGTAAGTCCCGCCCACTACTTTCAATTCAACTCACAACCCAAAAGCTTTTGACTCGGAACTAAAGAGGTCTGATTCACAATCCAAACTTTTAGTGACTCGATAAAGAGGCTGGTTTAATTAGCATAATTCTCAAGTCTGTGGCCAAAACAAAAAAAGACTGTGAGGGAGAATTTGTTTGCAAATGAAAATAATTATATTTTCAGTTCATATATTTTTACTTAATTATTGAATGCAGTGGGAGGAATTTGCCCTCAAAATGTACAAAAGTACTTCCATACACATCAGGGCCAAACTATCAATGAATCAGTCAACTGCAACAGGTCTTGTAAAAGCAGTATATGTTCATGGAAATGGGACATCTTCAAAATAATGGTAAAAAGTTAAGAACACTGCAAATTCATGGAAAAAAGTAAACACATTGAAAGATGTTTCGTTTTCATCGGAGGACAAGAATTAAAATAAACTTCAAATAATGAAGTAAACGTTCACAGGTAATAATAGTTGATCAGGTCCAACGAATAGTTATCGAGTCGTACTCTTTCTTGAAATGCCCGTTCGTCGTCTGAGGAAACACACACACACTTCATGGTTTGAAGAAATGCATATACATACGTTGGTATGATAATACATTCAGCACAAACTGAGGCTGTGTTTTCAAACATTGCCCCCCCCAGACATTTGTCTGCTGGATGGAAGAAAATAAGATTCTATTCCTCATATGACCTTTGCGAACGAGAAGCTCGGGGAGGATAAGGAGAGCAAGAGATCGTGAGATGAGCTCTGACACTGACACGGAGGCTGATGCCGAGAAGAGGCGCTCCGAGGCAAACAGGGAAGATGACACAGCCAAGGAAGGAAAGAGCGCCAGCTTCTACTGAAGCACTGCTGCTCTCTTTCACTTCCAAACCTCTTTTTCTTCCTCCACAGTCCTTACTCAAGTGGCTTCGACAACCCTCAGAAAACTCAATTTCCTGTCTCTGTGGTCCTGTCAGTCACTGTCAGGCTCCGTGGAGATCTGTTGATTACCGTCTCCGTCGGTCGACCTGGCGGCCGTCCTATCTCTCCATCTGCCAGCCGCTCTGTCGCTACGTGGCTGTTAGCTTATCATTTCATTTCAGTCATGATCTTGATGTTGACAAAGTGGCTAAATAGGCAGTGATGCCCTGCGTGCAGCATCAGACGGGCACACAATTGTTCTTCCTTTGTATATTTGGTTTTACTACAATTGAAACTAAATACCAAAAACTTTTGTAAAAACGGGGAAAGCAATAACTTTCATGATGAAGTATTCTGAGTTACGTCGCTTCCTCAACATCAGCGCCTGTGTTACATGCGTGTTTGTGAGCACGGCTACGTGCGCATTTGAAATTCCACTACTGGCCTAAAACTTGAGTAAAGCGCATGCATCAAATTCAGTGTCCAACTCAAGAAATCAGCAACTGAAACCCTTTAAATGCTTGAGCAGCGCCATGCCGGGCCAAATGTGTTGAGTGGAATTCCCGTTTGACGAAGGGCCGAACGTTACCGCCCCGGACCACCGAAGACGTGTCGGGTCACGTGCACAAGCAGGAGGACGTTGGTAGTCTGAAGGGTCGCCGTTTAGACACCGCGGAGGACGTCCAGAACGGGACATCCAGGGAGACTTCCCGGCGTGGCAGGACTGCTGGGAGCTAGGACCGGGACCGCTAATGTCACACAAAAATATATTGGGTCAATGGAATTGCCGTTACATCGACTGAATACCCTTTCTTGTGTGTATTTAAATTTGTTGATATTTATTCTGCAGATTGTGTAGTGAAGCTTCTCAGTAGCAACAAAGTTCTATTCATGCACGTCTATCTGTTTAAATGTTACCGTCCAGTCAGAGATCCCAAACCATCTCTGTGTGAGAGATGATCAGTGTTCTGCAAAAGGAGGGATGGTAGAAACTAAACAAGCCGTCAGAACCAGCTCGGCTTGAGTCGTTAGGACACGCCAGCATGTAGCTCCGGGACCGCCTGCCTATATAACGGTCAGCTACCTTTAATATGCCCTCATAGCAAGCTGTGCCAGTTTCCCTCCCTGCTTAACTGCCTGCCTCTTTATGCCACCATGCAGGGATGAGTATCCAGATCCTCTTCCAACCTTCTCTCTCCTTGGAGGAGGCATCCAGCCAAGCTAATAAAGACAAGGGCCAGGAGCTTCATTGTGTTCTTGGCCTTGTGGCTTTCCATGACGCACTCCATGCACACACCGAGGACTATAAATCAATTTAATACACACCGTGACATGGACACTTAGGCATTGGCCAACTCCTTCTCATATGTGTTGATTGGATGCTTCATCAAATTTTGATTGGCCCATATGCCAAGGACATGCGCTACAGTGTGGGGTGCTTGATGATGTTGACAAACTGCTTATTTAAAAAGGACCTTGGAATACTAATTGGACATTAAACTATAAAAATCTGTGATTGATTTTGATAGCTAACGCTTCTCATGCCATTGCAGCATCTTGAGAGCCACGTGGAAAGGATGGAAACATTGGTCAGCATTGGCCCAAGTGGCCATTTCACTCCACAATTAGAGCTGAACCCCGTCAGCATTATGTACTTTATTACCTAACTGTGTTCAGGTCATTGGTTTGGTTTCACACTGAGCTGTATGGTTAAATCTGTGCAAATAAATTGCAAAGCAATTATATAAAATGATCCATCTTCTTTTTCAGTATTTTGAGATAAGATCCATTGGGGTTGTCATGATCCCAAAATTTTAGTAGTCGGTGCCAATATCACAAAAAGTAAACAATTCTCAATTTTGATACCATGCTTAAAAAATAACCAATGAATTGAGTGAGTTTCCACTTGAAATCCTGTGCTTGCATGTAACTGTATCAGCAGCAGAGCTGTTAGCTCTGGCGACGACGGCGGTACATGGACTGTGTCCTCGCCACTCGGCAGATGCTGAAGTTTTGGCCTGATTTTCTAAAGTTTTATGCCAACTTTTTTACCATTAATAATTTAATTTGGGGTTTTTGTTGCACTCCTATTTCACTCGCAGTAACGTAACAAGTCTCGGAGTCGCTCATTTCACCCGTGTGTGTAGCGGGGCTGAGAGCCGATGAGATGAAGGGACGAGAGACAGCACGACCGGAAAGAAATGAAGTGAAAAACAGCACATTTTGTGTCTTCCAGCCGGGAGCAGCGACTCCTGACTTATACAACTCGCAGCGGACCGGTTTCTCGCCTTGTTTTCTTCCGTCGGTACCATAAGAAACAAGTACCGTCGCGTTTTCAGAATTTTGGTACCGACTTGTTACTTCAGCCAGAGATGATGAAACTGTTCATGGCTCACTTAAAGAGAGGAGAAAATGCCTCAAAATGAAGATGTATACATCCATATTATCCAATAACATCCATCCATCCATTATCTACACCCATTTATCCTCTACAGGGTAATGGGGTGTGTTGGGTCGTATCCTAGCTGACCTTGTGTGACGGCAGCTGTAAAAGTCTTGTATCAAAACCCGTATCTGAACAACATAATATGATTTGGTTTTAGTTGGTAGCTCTGAGGTCTGGTGGCTCTTTTTCAAACTTTTCCAGACAACACGCTTTCTTGAACTTTTAATGATGAGACTCGGTCTCACTCACTCACCTTTCCTGTCACACAGAAATCCAGTTTTTTTACGTGAACTAAACTCATTAAGCAGACTATGACACTCAAAATCCTGCAATCTGCAGGAAGTTGCTCCCTTTGAGTGGTTTCCATGGCAGCGAGGAGCAGTCCTTTGAAAAACAATGCAGGTACCATTAGGGAACAGCAATACAAGAAAGAAATGTTCCGTCTCTAAACCAAACTGAATACAAATCACTTGCCCCAATCAAAACCCGTCTACAGAGGTAATGTGCAGTTAATAAACAATGTTCCACCCACATTATGTCAATCGTGTCGACCTCATGATCACTTCGTGCTCTGCTGGCTTCGCCGTCACACCGTGGGATGAAGAGAGACACTTCAACCCTGACAACTTTCCAATGTAACACAGACAGATAAACACAGTCTGCTCCTTTATATAACTCATCATATTTTCTGTGGCAGCTGCTTGGTAAAGCTGGAATCACTGTAATCCACCACAAATATATAATTTATAATATATACTTGTGAAAATGCATTTCTGTATTATTCACATTTTAATACTTTCGCATTATTTAGGTAGTAAAATAACCAATTTCTATTCAAAATCCTGCCTCAACAGTTTGCAGTGGAACGGGCTCCTACGTGCTGCCAATAAATGGACAAAGTAGTGTGCAGTTTCTTCCATGAAGTTTACAGTGCAGATTTACCAACACTGAGATAAAGAGCTTTTTCATTCGATCCGAACCGTCATGGGAGAAGTTTCCTCCTCTGGAATTGACTGTTTGTGTACTATTTTGCTGCAGTCTTACTGCAAGTCTTCAAAATCCTGCCTCATTAGTACCGTTCCAAGGGTCTGCATGCCTGAGGCACAAACTACTTCAAATGCAGAAAGAAGCAACATTTACTTTGGTAAAACATTGTCAAATGTGTGGTTGCAGCATTTCTTCTGAAGCAGACAAAGAAGCAGGACTCATAGTACAATAGTTTTACAAATACTGAGAAAAAAAAAGTATTTGTCGCTTCAAAAGAGCTGAAAATAAAGAGTAAATTTCAAAATGATGTCAAATATACTGTATATCAGGTTTAAGCCGTGTGATCTAACTTCTGTCTACATTTTGAGTACTGGGTGGTGGATATGTGGTGCATGTCTCATTGACAATTTCCCCCCCTGATAATTAGAGCTCAACTGAAATAACAGCCGGTCAATTTAATCACCTGACATTGGCCCATCACAGATATTCTTGTCTGAGTATATGTTGGCCTCCATGCTCCCATATGAAAACTTTTATTTGAACATAACGCAGAAAAATAATTAGAAAGTTAATAAAAATATGAAAGATATTTTCCAAGTTTTAAAGTTTGAGTGCACTGATGTACGTGTACAATAAACTCAAATATCTGCCTTCATTGCATGTCTTACACTTACAAGTGGAAAAAGTGTGGGTTTTGATCAATGTTTAAAATGGACTGCTCTGCTTTATAATATGAGACATGTTGCCAGTAGGTGCAAATAAAGACACTTTGCCCGATGACTCGGTGTTATGAATATCACCTGTTATATAATTTTGCTCACATTTGCCAAAATCAAGCCTCACTTACAAAAATAACAATTTATTAGTCTTAAGCTGGCTTTACTATCTCTACAGCACACTGCACACAAACAGAGCACGGCAACGGGAGGTGCGTGGAGCCGGGGGAAGCGATAACCTTTGTAAGTAAGTATTCCAGCTTTTGTTGCTTGATCAACATCAGTACCAGAGTTCCACATGTTTTCGTGACCACAGATGCAGGCAAATCTGCGATTTCACTTGAGCAGAGAGCACAAATCAAATGTTGTGTTTTACTTGGGACCCAAGACGGTTTGACAGGCCGGGGGGTGGGGGGGGGGGGGGGGCATCCAGGCCGGTTGTTCACCCTGAATCATCTGGCACCCAAAACTCCCTGCTGCTTGAGCTCTACTTATATTTTAGTTATAAATTATAATTAGTTAATGATTTCTTGTTCCTGTTTTGGCCACTATAAGAGGCACACAAATATGTATCCTTATAATAATGGCCATCTTTGGTTTTGGGGTTAGAACAGATGTTGCAGGATGCAGGACTTAATTAGACAATACCAGCCTCATTACCTTAATCAGTCAACCTGCCTCCTGATCAAACATACTAACATGCACACACACACACACACACACACACACACACACACACACACACACACACACACACACACACACACACACACACACACACACACACACACACACACACACACACACACACACAGGATCACAGGACAGCTTAATAAATCATGTCTTGTCTTTCTTTGCACCAGACAGGATGGGGAAAGCTGCTCATTCCTGAAGGATCCCATCTCCATTTTGCTGCTGTAAATGTATTAATCATGTAACATTATATACTTGAGGTCACTTTGGAACAAACTGGAAGCCCAGAAGTGGCCCTATGTTATTAAAGTCAGAGTCTGAGGGAGATTAAAAAGCTCTCCTCTCCTCCCTCATCCTATCAAGTGATGAGCTTCAGAGTGAAAAGTGAAGTCTCAATATGGTGCCAGGTTTGATGCAAAAGGCAGAAGTGTTTCTCAGTGTGCAAATTTATTAAGTGAACGAGAGGAAAATTGTGTCAGTTTGATGTTTATGTCCTTTGCAGAAATCTATAAGGTCTAAATGCTGCCCAGGATCAACTCTCAGCGTGTGGAAAACAAGAGTGCTTGATCATTGTTTTTTGAAATATATTGTAATATCCACAGAAATCTGTAATCAACAATATGAATTAATGCCAAAGACATCGGCTTTGTTCAAACTGTAAACAAATCCGATTTGTTTCTCAGATCAGATCTTCAGGAGAGACTGTCCACACTGTTATTTGCAAGTGAACTGATCAGATTTGTTGTCTCCAGACATCACCAACCTATCTGCATGGGTTGCTATGGTAACAACATCCGGTGACGTGGCTTTCCAACACAGAAGCTGCTGGCAGGGAAGTGGCAGCAGACAGTATATTTTGGCTTCTGCCGTGGACTGTTGTTATTGTTGTCCGCTACAGTAACAAAATCAACACTTTCTGCTAGCGGCAGCGGAGATTCTGTAAATGAGACTCTGAAAATGACGAGTGAATCCGAGTCGGCAGAGCATCCGGACTGAGACGCATCTGCAGAAATCTCCAAGTGTGCTTTAGATCTGGATTACAAAAAGCACATTTCATGAGGTTTTTTGCTGTTCAGGCTTTCAAAAATGAATCCGGATACACTCTGGATGTGAAGAAAAACAGATCTGAGCAGTCTGAACAAGGCCAGAGTGTCTGCTTGCATATTTTTAAGCACAGCATCCAGCTCTTTAGATATAAAGAAAAAAGTTAGCCGACTCATGCAGAAGAGGCAGGTTGGCCTCCGTCCTGATGTCCAACAAAGCTGCAGTCTATTAGAAGCTGTGACCTTCACAATGGCAGTCTGGCAGGCTGTAGAAAAGAAGCTGAGCCTGCCTCTGGCCATCTCTTTCCCAAAGGACCCACAGCCGTGATCCAGGCACCCTTATCCCTCATGTGCCACAGTCTCCCACACACATCCACAATTACAAAGTACGAACATGAAGAACCACAGGGCAGTGAAATATTCATAAATCCCCTTTTCTAGCCAGCGGCTGCGACCAAGGCCATTACTTTTGCTATTTGGGAAAAAATAAAATAAAGATAAAAAATGAGCTCAGCTCCCAGAGAAGAGGGACACAATGACAAGCTTGTGGAGGTTCGGGGAGCTGAGCTGGAGTTATGTGCTGCTCTCAGTGACCTCCAGAGTCAGTTTGACTGATTTAAAGCACTCGCCCGCCTGCCCTCATCTTTCTCATCTGCTTCCAACTCACCCCATGGAGGTCTCCTATCTGGCTTAACGGAGGGTCTTTGAGAAGAAGCATGAGTGTGGAGGGAGTGTGACATCTGAATTGCCTCTTGCAGTAAATACATTCATGGCACTTAAGCAGAGGGTGGCAATAAATTCCCCATGAAATTGAGGCAGTAAAAGAGTCTAGATAGGCTGTTTTTAAACAGCTCTTAAGCTCAGAGTTCAAAAGATGGGGGCTTACAATGCGGTTGCCTGCAGAGGAAGAGATGGAAGTCACGTACAAATCAAACAATTCACTCCCATCATGATGTCAGCTCTATTCATTTCTGAATCTAAATCAAATGTGGCTGTTTTCCAAGGAGACAATGAGCGTGTCAACAACAAGGTTTTAATCTGAGGGATGATGGTACATTACCAAAGGCATCTGTAACCACTAGAGATTTTGCTGAGCTGTTTGTAGGTAGCGCTCCTATTAATACTGCATCTCTGCAAAAGTGAAGAATTACTGATGACTAATGGTCAAGAGTTGACTAAAAAAAATGATACAACATACTTTTTTGGTAGTCAGTACCAAATTCCACCTTAAATCCAGGATTCTTGATACAGATTTTGGAGGGGAAAAAAATGACCACTGAAGTTAATGAGTGTTAAAAGCCTGAACTCTTTTATTTGGAAAGAGCATTCCAGATACAAAAGTAGGGGAGCCTTCAAGTAATTAAAAAAAGATATTACTTTTATGTTAAACGATAAAATACTGTGCCACAAACTATAAAATAAATCAGCTTGTTATGGCAGCGTTTCAACTGTGGTAGCAGCCAGGATGTTACACACATGTTCACACAGCTAGACCACTGACTGAATATAAAAGTGTTTGTAGCTTCCGGCTCTGAAAAGTGAGGCCGACGCGAAAGTTCTTTAAACTGCAATACCGCCGGGTGCCACTAGAGGTCGGCTCCAAAAAGCCTCCGGCTCCGTAAACTCCCAGGCAACTTCTCTCATCAAATTCAATCTGTAAAATTTCTCCATCAGTTATCTCGGTGTTGTTAGCTAAAGTCGCTCCTTCTTGTTAGTTTTTTGGCGGTCCATCTAAAAATAATCCCGTCATTAATTATAAAATAAGCTTCAAAGAGCCCTGTTTTTGGGGGCGTGTCTGTTTGATTGACAGGCCTGCGGTGCAGGGTGCTGATGATCCCAGGTGACGACACGCCTGAGGAGTTGTCTCCTGCATTTCAATGAATTTATGCAAATGGCATGGGGAAAAAAGTACACACCGCAGCACACAATCTTAAAAAATAACAAGCCTGCAGATATCACAGATGATAAAATGTGTTCCTGAGAAATGTAATGATGACATCAAAAGCAGTGTAATTCACACCAATGGAGGTGACTGTTAAGTCAAAGAGACAGAACAAGGAGCCCTGGTGTGAATATACGACTGCACAGTTCAAAACATTTTAATAAAAGGTGGCACTACTTGAATCTACTGATGGAAGTCAACCGCATCAATCAAATGCATAACAATGAGGTTTTTAAGACCTGCCCCCCTGCCATGGAGATAGTAATCCAGTGATGTAAATCCCTCAACACATTCTGAATCATGTATGGATCTTTGTCCATGTACACATGCACACATCAATACACACATTCACACACAAAGTAACCCTGACCCCTAATCCCTTCCTTCTCTTTTATTCATGCTTCCTGCTTTGTACTTTTTATTCTACCCATATAATGAATATTTCACGGTGAACTGAAGTTATTTTTCTTTCACTGTCCAATGACCTATAAAACATTAAGACATAAATAAAAAAAATAAAAGGGGAAAAACAGAAGGTACATGATTGGGTAATTTAAAAACTTTAATAAAACTTTATAACGTATATTGTTGATTGCTTTTTTTGACTTGGAATTCTTTTCGATTTTTTTTTTTTTGATAACAAATATATGTTGCACACCTTCGTTTACTCCTTCAACGTTTTCACCAGGTGACAATGAACAGCGGGGGATTTGGGAGTCTTCCGCTTTGTTTTGCTTATTTGAAAAGAATAAAGCACCTGGCATGGCAACTGCTGAGTCATCAACTTGATCACATTAAAATGCAATGCTTATGAAGTTTAATCAAACAAAACTAGAGCCTGAATGATACTGGATTTGTTGAGGCTGATACTAACACCGATATCAAAGACTACAAATATTCCAATATTTACGTATCAGTCAAAGTGTGGTCCATTAGTTTTATAATGGAGGCAGGACGTTTTACAGTTTAATGAGCTTTACTGGGAATGTAATGATTATAAATGACTGTAAAACACAAGTAGATCAGTTTCTTAATGACACCAAACATTTGAAATACATTTGAGCACAATTGCTCAATACATATCAAAATGAATGGAAAGATTCGCATTACAATTAGAAAACAGGAGTTCAGTCCATGTCTGCATTGAGCATCATGAACACACCTCCATATGCATACTGTGCTGCAACAACCACTTAGCTGATGGCTTCCTATTCCTTTTCTATCTGGCTATTGATTGGTTTCAATTTGGCATAATGAGCACTACTGGCACCGTTACAAAATGCTGACAAATGTGAACTGCCACTGTAAAGCATGGCAGATTAAATATTTAGATTACCAAATAAAATACACCATCTGTCATCTATAGAGGGGTTGGCCAGGAAATGGATGCTCTTTCTAACACTCGTCTTCAGTACAGCAGTTGAGGGGAACACCACAAGTCCCTGCCTGAACTCCTGTGTCAGCCAAAACCACTCATACTGGTCTCAGACTGGGCATCCAGACCAGGTCAATGTCATCTGCTCAACTGGTTCCCAATGTGAAGGAGCTGAGGAGTGTTTAAAGTATAAAAGACCTGATGTTGGCCAGCAAAAGTGAGGCAAAAAAGGTCAGTAGTATTAAAGAGTAACGTGTGTTGCTCACCATTATGATGTGTTATTGTTTACCAGCGCTTTTACTCGGCTTCTATCCCCCCAAAATGGTTGCTGACAGGGCGAAGACGAAGGCGCAAGCGCTTTAAAATAAAGGACTTCACTGGTGAGTGGAAACTTAAATTGTCAAGTAGCAACATGGAAGTGTTATGGATGCATTGGCTTAACACGCAGGTTTGATTACAGCTTCCATCGGAGCGGCAAAGAAAACAGTTGGATTCTTGTGTTCGTGTTTTCTGATTCCTGATGGAGATTTGTGGGTGTTTGAGTTATTTAAGGAGAGCTGCTGAAAAAAACTCAATTTATTTCAATTCTATTTCATTCACATCGTGCTCAATCACGTCAATCTGTGGGCACTTTACACCGTAAGCTCAGGCCCTTACAGTGTTATCGAGAGAAACCCAACAGTTCCCCCATGAGGAAGCACTCTGGGAGGGTGGGGAGGAGCCGATGGGAAACCTCTACCTTTCTGTTTGGTCAGTTTAGTCACAGTTAAAATGTCAGACAGCAGAAAATGTGTTGTTCCACTCCTGCTGGCTTTTAAGACAAAAATGGAGCTTGAGCTATGATGCTTTGTTTTTTTCTATATCTGTCTGAGAGAACAAGACAATCGACGCAATTGATTAACGAGTGGACAATCGTCCTCCACTCTCCTCCATCTGTGTCTGTGTGTGATGCAGAGGTTGAGCTCCGCCCCTTCCTGAAGCACACAGAGATCAGAGGACAGAAACACAGCAGAGTTCAGAGTTAGCAGAGATAAAAAGAAACGGGTGCTAAAAAATTAGGACTAAATGATATGAATACAATATTTTTGGTTGGGTTACAGAACATCCATCTCACATTAAAAGCCCTCCAGTTTCACACAGGGTCCAGTCGTATACCTGGTTTTGACCAACACAATATGTTTCTTCCAGGAGGGGCAGAGGGTCCCAGTCGAAGGACAAACACCATTTCAGCTTCGGTAAATCTTGTGTTACAACACTTTATTTGACACTTTTCAAACTATTTTGGTCACACACGAGTTGCGTGCGCTGCCGTGGTGATTTAGAGAACATCCGTGCAATTTAGATACAGAAAAGAACCCCGTCTCCAAACTGCATGAGTCCCTGTATACACACAGCCACACTCAGATGCACACACGGGTAGCCATTTTGCAAACAGAAGAGGAGGAAAACAAAAAAAAAAACAGTGAAAAGTTACTGAAGTGTCAGTCCTATGATTTGGTGACTCTGGTTTCATTCGGTCGTTTCTGTGGTATTAAAGGCTGAAAGAGAAGCGAAGCTGCAGATGGAGCCGTTCTACTGTGGCAGCAGCCCGCAGGGACACAGAGCCATTGTTAGGTGAGTCTGTCCTCCGCCAGCTTCAATGTCAGTCTCTCTCCATCACCTGAGCCCTAATTGGTGAGGCTCATTACGCCTGTCCTGCACTTACAAGGATCGGGATGCTCCTCGCCTTCAGCTGCTAACGGAGTTTACCAGCAGTTCTCCAGTCAAAGACCGTTCAGCTCCCAGTCTGAGCTGATAGAGCTCCTCTGCTATCACTTATTTCAGGAGGAATAAACAACTATCATGAGCATGAACTACTGCCATGTGGGTTGGATGAATATAATATGGCGTGTAATACAAACAAAAAGCACCCTTGCCCTGTGCACGGCCTACATGTACTGTGGGATAAAACCAAACACCATCTTCATATTTTGCATCTAAAAAGACTTGATTTGAATAATCAACATTTAATATTCCAGTGTTGGTGGGTGAAGTTAAACTGTCTACACTACCAACTTCTTCTGACAGCGTTTGTCCAGTCTTCAGTGCGTGGTTGACATAATATTCACATGTCCTCAACAGCGATGAGGCTGAAGAGGCTCCTGCAGTAAATCTCTGGCATCACTGTTGGATTCAAATACAGCAAAGTGGGAGCTTTCTTACAGCCATTGGAAGGGAAATGAAGTTCAGCTGAGGAAGAGTACCGAAGCAGCAATGTTACGGTCATGCTCCACTCAAAACATATCCAACACAACATTCTTGGCAAAGGGGACTTTTCTTTTCTTTTAGCGACGTTCTCGCTATTCCCACAGTTGTTTACAAGCTATTCAGATGCGTTTGCTACTTTAGCTCAGCGATGGTTTCTCTGTCTCGCTCTCACTCTCCTGCTCTTACGTTTGTTTATCCCTCTGCCTCCTTTAGAGACGATGGCACATGTAATAAATGTAGTTTAATTGGCGTGATGGAAGCGAGGCTCTGCGAATTAGAAGCGTGGCTCCGCACCATGAAAACCCACGGGTTAGCTGCTACGCTAGCCAGCTCCCAGATGGAGGTGTGAGCCGAGCCAGCGCAGCTCCGACTCTTCACCCGGCAGCCAAGAAGGCCGGGTGGCTGGGTGAGTGTCTGAAGAAAACATAACCCTGAGCAGAAACCCTCCATTCATGAATTAGAGAGCAGAGATGCCAACACTGGCGTACAGAAGAAACCGGTTATGTAACATCAAACTATATCAATATAAACACTGCTGTCTCGTTCTGTATCTCATTTTAAAACACATCGATATGCCTTAAAGAGCCAATATATCGAGAAATATTGTGACTGATCGATTCAGCGATGTGATGACTGAACTTTATGGTACTTTTAAGGCACTAGTTTGCGGCATTGTTGCACCTGATTGTATTAAATGTGACATGAGTCCGAGTGACAAACTGGCAAAACAGTCCCGTTGACTTACATTCATCATGTAACTAAGAAACTGTATGAAAAGAGGTGGAGAAAGAAGGAGCAGTATGTCTTTCAGGGCCAAATTCTATTTAAGCAGGATTGGAGAAAATGACAGCAGAGGGACGGAGGATTTGATTGAGTGAGCCAAACATGAAATGAAGCAGTAATTTCTGCACACACACACACACACACACACACACACACACACACACACACACACACACACACACACACACACACACACACACACACACACACACACACACACACACACACACACACAAAGAGAAAGCTGTCAAAATGTGGAGAAATTACAGCAGCCAAGGTTGAAAAGAGAAAAAGACACCTGACGATTAGGGCTGTTCACCGACAAGTTCTACAGAAGGAAAATATACAGGAGCAAATATATGTGTTCATGCCTTTCAAGTTTTTTGTAATTTAATTTTATCCAACAAAAAAACGAGACAAAAATGTGTTTCAAAGAAGTGGGGTCACTTCAAATATGCACATCATGATTTGACAAGACTACAGAAGATATCCTCAGGTCTGGGATCAGTTTTAACGACAGTAGAAGTAACAACAATTTAAAAACCTTTATTGTGCCGATGTGTTTGACGATGTACAGTATGTCTACTCAACGTATGCTCCACCTTCAGCTTTAACTCTTTGTGTTTCCTTATTCACTCATAACTTCTGCTCAACTTTTCTTTGGCGGCAGCGTGTCCATCTCTGGATAATAATGTGTTTGTTACTTGTTAATCCAGCATGTGTTATTGTATTATTATTATTGTTATTATTATTATATGTACGTATTATTTCAAAACAGTTGCTCTTATTGTTGTGGTTATAACTCTTGCAGAAATAGAAAAGATATAAATAATAATTATTTACTTATAAAGTGAAACACAAACAGTATTATCTGACATGATCTGCATTTTTGTTCTTATACCCGATACTAGACTTTATGCAGACGTAATTGCCAGTGATCATGATTACGATGCTGTAATTCTTTCCTAAATGATTTGACATGGAAAATCAACATTATTTTGCTCAGATAAATACTCAATTAAATATAACTGCATGACAGCAATCATATATGAACCAATGTGAACGTGTCAGTCCACTTATGTGCATATGTAACAGCTGGATGATTTGGCAAAACAATTCATCGAAATTATGATTTCAATTGATATCTTTTCTTTCCATATACACTGAATGCGAAACATGATTCAGAAGTAGTTTTCTTTTCACTAAAACTTCAGTCCTTTCCCCACTGCCCCCTACAACAACGTCACCGTGCATCATTTGCAACCATAAACTCCACAGCACACAAACCTTGCTTTTAAAATTAAGTTCAAAAAGGTATGAACTGTTTTAAATTGTAGGATTCGACAATAACGTGCTCATAATATTACTGTTTTTTTTAAGTGAGAGATTACAAAATGATGCGATGCGATGCGATGCGATGCGATGCGATGCGATGCGATGCGATACGATACGATACGATACGATACGATACGATACGATACGATACGATACGATACGATACGATACGATACGATACGATACGATACGATACACTTTATTGTCCACATGGGGAAATCTTCCTTGGGAAAGTGTTGCTGCATTCGATAGCATTCTCCATTTTGAATATAACATAACATAAACAAACATTTGTGTGCCATAAATAGAGATTTAAGTAAAAAGAGACTTCACTTTACATAAAAATAGACATTGGTTACATATTGTTGCTAGGCCAGTCTGTTCATGAGAAATCTTTCAGTTCGTAAGTGTTTTATTACCCAGTTTAAGCAGTAAATCTGGAAGTTCACAACATCTCCTGACGTCTTTACTCAGAAACCAACCAACAGACAAATCAAACAAACAGACTTTAAAAAAGACAGTCTGAAACATACAGACTGACAATGAATTTGACGGCTTCCCGGAGCCTGAAGGGAGAGTTTCCGTCTACAGGATTTGGATATCATACATATCAGACAGATATGTTTTACTGCTGAAGAGATGAGTTGTCAAATGTCACCTCCCTGCCACGCTGCAAAAGGCTAGTTACAGGAGAGCATCAAGGCTGACACGACCAAACATGACTTCCTCTCAAAAATATAAGTTGTATCTCTGCCACAATCCAAGTTCAAAGGGAAATAAATATAAACAACAACACAAAGCCAGGGAATGCAGGGACGGCCTTCCCACTCTGGGAGACTTAGATAGTGTTGTCTTCAGAGGACGAGTGATCGTTGTTGAACACAAATCAACCCACACATCCTTCTGAAAACCGATGATTCTATGAGAAAGATTCCTTCGAGGATTCTTCCAAATGATCCTGAATGACGGAGGAGCAGCGTTTGCAAGCGAGCCAGGATTTAACGGTGTGAACGAGATATTGAGGCAACAATGAGGAAGATAATAGAAATGAGTGATAAGATCGAACAAGAGGGAGTGAAAGGGTTAAATACAAAGATAGGACGAAAAGGAGAACGAGAACGAGACAGAGCGCGATAGAATGATGAAAGCTGAGCAGTGCCCTACCCCGCAGGCACACACACACACACACACACACACACACACACACACACACACACACACACACACACACACACACACACACACACACACACACACACACACACACACACACACACACACACACACACACACACACACACACACACACACACACACACACACGAACAACACGCACGCACGCACACACACGAACAACACACACACACACACGAATACACACACACACACGAACAACACACACACACACACGAATAACACACACACACGAACAACACGCACACACACGAACAACACACACACACACGAACAACACACACACACACACATGAACAACACGCACACACACACACGAACAACACACACACACGAACAACACGCACACACACACACACACACGAACAACACACACACACACACACACACACACACACACACACACACACACACACACACGAACACGAACACGAACACACACACACACTTAAAGTATAAACACGGTGTGCAGTTAACATACGAAGCCATCTGCTGAACACTTGAAGCTCTGAAGACGTGAGCGAGTGAACGCTGGAGAGAAAAAGAGTGAGTTGGTACGAGGGACGGAGAAGTGGATCCTCATCGCCTCCACTGCAGATATTCCACGTCTCCATTGGAAACCTTCGCTGTCTCTTTATGGACCAATACATCTGGATAGCAGCACCTTTTAGATTGCACTTAAAGAGGACGGCCTCGGCCATCGATTTATCTGAGCTGTCCGGCCCCAGTTGGAAGCTCCGTGGGGGGACGCGGCGCTCTCTAACGCCGGCCACAAATCTGTAATGGTTTGCTTTGTACTCTGCAGGCACAGCTGAGCCACCGGTGAGCCGAGGCGGCGGCCACATCTACGGCACGGGAAAAACTCTGTCCCGGATCCTGCCGTGAGACCACCATCTTTTTTTTTCTGGACACATTACTGTTAATTGCGGTGCGAAATCGCTGCAATTACCGGTAATCACCTGTTGATTGAAGGAAGCGTGCTTAACTAGCCTGTTTGTTTACATTTGATCTGGATCTGTTTGAATCTAATTCTCCACCGTTTCGCTCGATTCTCGTCTTTGCCACAAAATTAAAAGGCTGCTTCTCATCTTCTGTCCAAACCTGCATAAGTAGAACTAACAAAAACCGGCCTGTAATCTTATGATGCACGTAAACCTCTCACTGTCTCCAGAATGAAGGAAACACTGAAGCATCAGTCGGGTGTTTTCAGTCTCAGCAAACATCTCAACACACAGTATACCGTTTCATTCAAGCAATATTAAACTCAAGGCGGCGCTTCAACGTCATTATCGGCACGACAGTGATGCGGTCAAGACCAAAGTCCTTCAGCATCACTGAAGTTTATATAACTACTCAGCAACTACATAAAATATGGCATCTAAATGTGTTCATATTGTGGCGCAATTCGCTCTCAAAATATGCAACTTTTTGTTGGTGTGATCTCCGTTTCCATAGCAACACATGGGGTGCGACTAACAACTGGAAAACCATCCGTCACATCAGTAGACTCTTATGTAATGTATGCAATGTTTGCCACACCAGGAGGTAGTCCGACCCTTAGCAACCACCTAGCAACAGAGACGAGATCTGGTCTGTTTTACTGCTTTCAAAAGATCGTTTCTCAAACGGAATGAATGCAGCACAAAAACAAATAATTGCTTAGCTCTGTCAATCTTGTTGCAACTAAGATATTTGCTCAAAATAGAAGTCCATAGACACGTGTATTTATAAGATAGCAGCGCCGTGTCACCGACTCACCAGACTGCGATCAAATGAGCCATCATGCCTCAAAACACAGTCAAGCCAGCCGCTGCTTGAATTTGACCTGCGACTCTCCGTGATGTTACGGTGCTCGGTGGATCAAAAAAGACTCAAACTCAGCAAATGGTTCACATTTAATAGGCTTAGAATAAACATCTAATCAAGTTCAACACACAGTATACTGTTTTATTAAAGAGTCCAAACACACGCCACGCTTTGACGCATTTAACAGTAATGATTGGTTGTCTGCTAACATTACAAGCAGCATCCATCTTAAGTTATGAGCTATACAACGTTATCTTAACCAAGATCACCAAAACGTACCAGATTAAACTGTAACAACAGAAAGCTCGGTCCAAACCATCAGGTGGACAAAACTGTTTGCCTTCTAGCTTTTAGTTGTTTGTAACTAGATCCCGATAATCCAACTCAAACACAAATTATTGGCTTACATGGGTTTTGATGTGTTGTTTATTTGTTGTTGTTGTTGTTTGTTTGTTTTTGCTTTATTTAATACAGGGGTCTTAGTATTTGCAGCCCCCACAGTTCACAGCACACAAACAAGTATCATCAACTTTTTATCATTTTGGAACAAAACTATCAGTTCTCGTGACATCTAGTGATTGCCCACATGAACTTGTGCTTTTCCAACATTATTAGTGAACATTACTTACTGATAGTGAACTGTACCTTTGAATTACAGCCCGTTAACTGCAGTGGGCTTATTACAACAGCTCTGGGGCAGCATTACCTCAGGATGTGACAGGCGAGCGGGACTGCAGGAGTCAATAATCAAATTCATTCAATTCCTTTTCTGTTTGGCCTTCAAGATCCTTCTTTCTCCAAACTCAGGTTTAATGGTCACTCATGACGTTAAGGTCGTACAATTAGCAGAACAGCAGAAGAACAAGGAGCTCTGAGCGGACTGAAGAGGGTTTTTGTGTTCTGGAGTCATATTTGGAAAGTATAATCATTTATATTTCTGGAGCAACAAAGGGCCTGATTGGCATGAGTGGTCAAAGTGCAGCCAAGGTACTCTGCTGGAAGTATCCTGAAGGAAATTCAAACCATCACAACCTCAAAGTCAAATCATGTCAATAACTATCAAGACGTGGTATTATGCGTCACCTGATCGAGTAAATGACATTATTTTAACATTTTTAAGAGGTTTTTAGAGAGTACTTTTACCTCGAGCCTCAGTCCGTCTTGTTTGAAGGAAAAAGGTTTCCTTTCGCTAAAATGTTCACTATCAACTAATGGCAAACAAATAAATAATCCAGAAACTTCTCAAGAATTATAAGCCTGGGCCAAATATATTGTTTTATAATTAATATGGAGAACTGAAGAGAGTGCAGAGTCCAAATCAATAACTGAATTTACAGTGTTTATTTAAGAAAAAGAAGGTGAGGGGTTCGTGCTAACGGGGATTTTAAGTTTTCAATAATTGTTCTTTTGAAAAACAATTAGTGTCATTCTCCGGTTGAAACAGGTTGTTTGTAGTTTTGGGGACATCAACGAGTCGTGTACCGTGTTCCAAATAACATACTTCGCTTCACTTAACAAATAGTGCTTTTACATGTTGGGACTCTTACTTGTGTAATACTTGAATTTCAACAGTGTAGTGTTGTCTCAAACCGCACACTGCTGTTCTGCACTAACCGGAAATAACCGCAGCATTTGAACGCATCGCCCGACAACATACCTTCAGTTTTAATAATTTTACTCAGAAATGAAGGTGTTTTCGTTTCCCTCTTCTTTACACACAATAAACACACTGAGTCGTCTGTCGAACAGCAGTATGGTGAAAAATAAACACTTTTGTTTTGTTCTGCGTTCAACAACAGCTGCAGCTTCCTCCGACGCCTTCATTCATTTGAAACCTCTTTACGTCGATGGCTCTGCCCCTTCTTCTACGGAGCCAAGAGAGCCACTGTTGAGGGTGAAAAGTGTCCAGAGTTTCACACTTCTTTTTTGAACTGTTTTCAGTGCATCATGCTGGTACTTGTAGTTTGGTGAATGTTTCTGAACTGGACGGTGTGAACACACTGATGTACTCAGAATAGTGAGTGTCAATAGGTAAATACGCCATTTGGACCACAGCACCGGACTGCACACAGAATTACATGTTGAAGCAAAGCAGAAAAACTTGAGATAGATATCATACCTCCATTTAAAATCCTCACTGGTTCAACAACTACCGCTGCTTGACTTACTGCTGTCTGTTTATGTCAAACAAAAGATGAAGATGGATGCTGAAACACCTCCCTGGATTTGACTTTACGACATCTAAAAGCCGGCCAAACGGCCGCCTGTAGCCTGGATTTAAAAAAAAGCTCCTGATATTACACTCACAAATGTCTTGCAGTGTGTGATTCTGCTTCGTCCGTGGAATCACAAAGCAATCAGGACGAGGGGAGTGCGCGGTGCTGCAGCCCATCCAGCTGCTACTTTCTTGCTCATTTGGGAGTGTATGGCATTCTCTGTGAATGGTAATTATGTCCGGAACAAAAGGGGCATTTAGAGACAAAGGCGGGTTTGGATTGAATGGGCCGTCTCCAGTGCGCAGAGAGTGTTCTGACTCCAAGTGCTGTTTCGAGAGAGACGATATGAGGTAATTATGCAGGAGAACTTGCAGGGGCGGTGGGGAGGGGGGTGGAGGGGGAAGGGCTTGGTATCTATAGAGAGGGGGACCAGATAGCACCATCTGCATTCTGCACATGCACTCTTGGTCTGGCTCGCCGTTGCCTTCAATAAAAAGCTGGCGCCAAGGCAGGCAGTGGGCAACAGAGAAGTATTCAAACATACAGTACTGGCCCCTCACACACACATGCTGGGATTTCATTTGCACCACACACCAGACCTTTCACCCCGGTCCACTGCAAGATGGTCTTACCAGGATTCAGTGAATGGGAAGCTGATGGCACTGATTTAGGACTGTGGATTAGACCAAAGCCCTGTGTGTCTCATACCGTATGTTTTACACTGGAAAACACACACTGAAAGTACAAAAGATCAATGGCACTGACTTTTTCTCTGTTTTTTAACATCCAGATGTGTTTTAAGAGAAGGAGTTTTTATAAGGTCTGAAGTTAAGAAGCCAAAGGACATCCTTACTTGATATATAGAGGGGAAGGGTGGTTGACTGAAAACTATCGGGAATGTTATCATGACAATATTTATTTAAAAAATGAAGAGGGATATGTAAAAATCTGAATCACAAAACACTGATAAAACAAAGCTTATACATTGAATTGATTTGAACTGATATTTCCTCATTCTCAGGAGTCAGTCTTCAGCACCGAGTTGTAGGCATGTGTTTGGTTCAAATTGTTTTTGTTTTTTTATCTAATCCATACTCCTATGGGTCTGGTTCTTTATCAATACTGTTATCTTTTCTTTTTGATTACTAAAGAAATATATAACATTTAAAAAAAAGAATAAATAAAACGTACATTTTAAATATTGTTTCTACAGCAGCAACAGTACGACGGTGGATGAAAAAGTTCAGAGCGTGCTGCACTGCGACGTGCACAGAGCAGAGAAGTTGGACGTCCGCGTGGAAGCGCTCCAAGTTTCATCACTTCATGATGTGACACATTAATGGGGAACAGAAAGAAGTAACAGGAAGCCAAATCCAGCGAGCAGGTGCGTTAATGTGGGCGAGAAACGTGTGTTTTCAACGCTACGTCCAGTAAAATGATTTTAATTCTTGTTCACTTCCAGGCTGAGATCAACCGGCCCTTCCTCCTCTCTACCAGCAGTATCTGTCCAGCAAAGTGTGTTCACATCAGCAGCAGAGGAAGAGGAAGAGGAAGAGTAGAGAACTGTGCCACACACAATTAGCCTATTTAGTGTTAAAGGTTTAAATTAAATTGTGAACCTTGCTCACCATATGCACTCCCAAAGTTTGCCTTTTTACATTACATTACATTTAGCTGACGCTTTTATCCAAAGCTACTTACAACATACCGATGGTACACCATCAGGAGCAATTTAGGGTTCAGTGTCTTGCTCAAGGACACTTAGGCATGTGGACAGGAGGAGCTGGGGATCGAACCACCAACCTTCTGATTAGTGTGCAACTCACAGCCTCCCATTAATCCGGGGTGACCCTTGTATAAAGGTCAATATCACCGGCCCTGAACCAGCAGTAAGATAACATTCATCAACTAAATGATGAGGATGGAAACTGAAATCAAACATCTTCATCTTGATTCGTTCAGATTAAATCTAGAAGCGGTCCTCTTACCTCTCGGATCTTGTCGCGTTTCTCTTTGACGTTGGGCTCCGCCGGCTCTCCGTCGCTGACACCCACCACCTTCGGCATGGGGACGGGTGGCAAAGGTTTAGGCCCCACGTCCTTCTTTTTCAGGTCCTCCATCACTTTGTTCTTCTCTGTCTGGATCTCAGCCTGCAGCTCCTCGCGTGACTTCCGCAGCTTCTCCTTTGCCTCCTGCAGCGCTCGCTCGTGGTCGGCACGAATCTTGTCTCGCAGGCTCTCCTCCTCTTCCCTGCAGGAGGAACACAAAAGGTAAGTTTCCCTTCAGTGGGCTGTGCTTGGATCCCCATTAGCCGCCACACGGTGGCTGCTAAGAGTTTTCTTTAACCAAAGGTGGCACAAAATAAGTGAAAAACATTCGGGGAAGGAAGGTGTGTAGAAGAATTTCAATTAGAAATTATTCAGGATAAACATTACGAACAAACTCCGTCGTTGGGAAAAATAAAATGGATGTGTTGCAAATAAAAATCAGTTAAACATTTTGCAGGTTTGTTGAGTGAAATTTCACCTCTGTCCCTTTTAAACTAATATACCTGTATTTAATAACACAATATTTAATTCATATGACAGGAAGTGGTCACCGAGCGGCGGTCAGCTGTGGCGTCACTCGTTGGTTTGTGATCTGCCGTTCTAAAGCCTCAAGTTTGCTATTCCGGCCGAGGCCATCTTACTATTTTGGAGCCAGAAGTGACCATATGTGGACGAGCTGGGGAGCAGCGAGGACGTTATGCCGGCCCACCTATAGCAGAAACCTGACTGCACCACGGGCCTGTCAATCAAACAGACACACCCACAAACATGACGCTTTTTAACACCTATTGTAAACAATAGGTGTTAAAAAGAGTCATGCCATTGATCAAGCGTCATTGATCAATGATGGGAGTATTTTCAGAAGGGCCGTCACAAAACCAATAAGAAGTAAATCCAGTGAATGACACCATAATGACTTGTGGAAAAAATGCTTTGCGTTTGTATTTTATTTTAATATTTTTCAGACCAGGAAGCTACGCCAACTTTTATATACGGTCTCCACCAAATCAAAAACAAAATGCAGAACCAGATGCAACACACCAGAATAACACTGGAAAACAAGCCATCTCTCTCTCATGGCAAACTTTGCCCTGAACCCCACTAGTCTGCAGGAAATAGAGCAGGTGTGGAGGAACACGATGGAGGCTCGCAGCGCCGGGACGACATGGAAGCATCATCTGTGGTTCCACATGGCGGTTTCCCGCCCCGGGGTGTTGACACAACTCTCCCCCGTGAGGATGTGGGTCACAAGTGAAAAACAAACATAGCGGGGAGCTGCAGCAAAAGGTGACAGGAGGACAACGACGCCGTGCCGTTCTACGGCCGTCACTGAAAGCTGAAAAGTTGTCTTTCTATCATGAGGGGTTAAACTACCACGACGGTTACCGACGAGTCCTCCGCAATGTCTGATGAATGGGACGTCGCCGTGGAGCCGCAGGCAGCTTTTTGGGAAACCTCCTCCCATGTCTGTTAAATGAAGACAGAAACAGATGACACATCCTTCGTGTCTCAGCTGGCGGGACTTTACATTTATTCCATTTATAGGTCACAACCTGTAGATTCAGAATATTCAGGCGACACGTGCAGTGTGGGATGTAAGACGTGAATTAAAACGTGGTTTTAATTGTTTTACATTTGCAGTTATAATGCTGGTTTTTGCAGTAAACGCAACGTCAGCATTGTTTTAAATAGACATCAAATCCAAGCGGGTCATTGTTGTTTCTTCGAGTTACTCTATTTCATCTCTTGCACTTAACAACATGCTACATTAGCAAACATCAAGCCTGACGAGGGAAAGTGAAACTGAAGTTGCATTTCCCTCGACACTGGACTGTTTTCATCAACTCTCTCCTACTGCTCTAGCTGTCAGTTCTTAAATGAACTTTTACTGTAAAGTACCAGATAAATAAAAGATACCTTTGAGGTGTTGGCATGTGTTAGCTGTGGGATGCCGACTCAGATAAGTGTTGAACGTTACGTGTCATCTGAGTGCAAAAACACGAGCGTGTTTATTGACGACCTTCCGTGTGATAAACGCAGGAGATGTGGGAGGAACGTGCGACCCGTTGAGAACCGTGTGGACTCAGCTGCAGGCCTCCGCTGTTACACAGTTCAACATCTCGGAGAAAATAAGAAAACAATACAGACAATGTGTGTTTCAGTGTGCACACATAATTACCATGGAAACACGACCGTGTGTTATTACAGTAGAAGTATAGATCCACGGCTAAAAGACTCAAAGCAAACTGTAAGCTCTCAACAAGTGTTTCCCCTCCATTGTCTCGGGAGGGTGGGCGTCCCCACCAACAGGACCCCGACCGGAGCTTTGCTCACAGCCGAGCAGGAGGTGGACACAGGTGAGCGTTACTCGAGTCGATAAACTACACTCGTAACGTGACTGTTACATTTTTTTTTTTTTTTTTTTTTTTTAAAGTACGATAAAAAGCCTTCATCTAAGCTATCAATGGACAAACCACGACCTCAAACGGCTGAAAACCAGAGCAGAATATCAGCATTTTAAAACACACCCGACCTGTATGGACTTAAAGTAGCAAGGATGCTAATGCCAATAAGCTACCGGTCCAACTGGTACCCCCTACTAAGAAGACCCCCCCGCCCCGGGACGCCCCATCCTCCCTGACCACGGTGCTACTTTTACTGCAGATTCAACAACTGCGGCTATTCTATAATAAAACCTATAATTTTTGGGAAGACTTAACGAATTAAAACTTAAAACGGTCTAAAATGTGGAAAATGGAAAAAAAATACTCAAAGTCATTATTGAGAACTTACTTTAAAAGCAACCCTGCTCTCAACCACAGTGGATGTGTTTGACACTTTGCCCCAGAATGACTAAAGTCACAGAGTTTTAATTAGCCTGAGAATAACTTGCAGTTACTGTCTGTGTAACCATGTTTTATTCAAACTGTGATGGATTTTCTCCTTTGCTTCATTTTTTAACTCCTTTGAGATGTCGGAGAATGTGAATCTCTGTACTCTGAAAAACTAGCAGCGAGAGTTGTTAGGAATAAAACTGTAAAAAATAAAAACAGTGGCACGTACGACACTGAAACAAACCCCTTGTAAATGTAACCTCTGCGGTGTGGCAAGACAAAAGAAAACCAAACTGAAAAAATAAATAAATAATGTGTTCACGCGGCCAAATGTGGTGTTTGTGGACCTGTTTGTGCTCATTAGGTGTTATTTATTTATTAACGCCCACATGTGATCTAGCCTGTGTGGATTCTGTGTTTGAATCTTTTTTTGAGGCGATGTAAGGTCAGGATGTCGGTATGTATTCCCTCTTCTCAGGTGTTCTTCATGCACGTTTACATCCACACACGGTCTGTGACTAAAATTACCGCTGATCAGAAAAAGAAAGAAGGAAGGAGTGAGTCAGCCTGCGTTAGAGCAGATGTCTTTATTGTTTACCTGCTTGATAAGAGTACATGGGACAACCTGAGCCAACCTCAGAAAGACAGGAAGCTCTTCCAGATCCATGGAGCCCGTGTAAAGAACGGCCGCGGTGCACCTGACTCAACGTACGCCTTCAGGCTTCATGCGTGAAAGCTGCAGTGGATGAGAGATGATACCATGAATCAGTTCTGCCTCTCCGCTGTCACTGCCACAACCCGAATGAAAGTGCACTTCGCAACACTATGTGAAAATTACACACTGGCTGAAGAATATACAATGGAAGTGCATCAGACAAGCAAAGCCTCAATATGAAGTGATTTAGTTTGAAGAGGTCTGAAGTTGGGAAGTTGTGGTTTCACTGGTCTTTTGAACGGATCAGTATCAGTTACACGAAGCTTTATTGAGCCCTGATCCTTGTGTTACGTTCACTGTTGCTCAGGTGTCATAAACG
Organism: Brachyistius frenatus; assembly: GCF_029030835.1. Lineage (NCBI taxonomy): Eukaryota > Metazoa > Chordata > Actinopteri > Embiotocidae > Brachyistius > Brachyistius frenatus. The sequence continues at coordinate 1,181,808 of NW_027210717.1, forward strand.
AAGAGCACAGTTTGTGGCAGGATGCAGAAGTGTAGTCTGATGTGTGGTATTTCAACCTATTACATGTGCGGCTAAATTGTGTGCAGATTGGAAATATTTCAAAAACAAACACAGTCCAAGAGCAACTTTTAATGTCTGAAATGCAGCGTTCAATACTACTAACTTGATAAGGTGACTTAAAAGTAAACGCTTAACAAAATACAATGTTCAATCAGGTTACTGTGATTAGGTGGAATTGTGATGTTTATTGGAAGAGACACAAACTCCCTTGTTCAACTTTTAAGACCCTACAAATTATATCCAGCTAAGAAAGAGTGTGAAAAGCCAGAAGTAAAATCTGAAGTACATAGAAGCTGTTACAGAGTTGTTGATATGGAGATGTCTGGACTCAGATATTTTGGTAAAAAAAAAAAAAAAGGAAAACCATCTGCACTAAATGAAATTGTGAAAAAAATATATATATATTTTTGGTTGTTATTTTTCATTTTGGAAAAAGATTACATTTTAAATGATCATTAAAGAACAGGCCATTTCTTTCAAATGCATTAAAGACCTCTTCAGTTGTCAAGCATATACATTGGATTGATTTTAGTCATTTTAATGAAGTGTGCAGTGTGCAGCTGGATCATTTAGGGAAAAAAAAAAAATTCGGATCAGGACTCTACCAGCACATAATCAATATTGAAGGACTTTAATAGGGGGCAAAAAAAAAAATCAAACGGGACATCTTTAGTTTCCACAAATCTTCAGAGACTTTGGTTGCACTGTACACAGTCTGCTGCTGAGCAATGGTGAATCACCAAACTACCAAACAGGAACAACACCTCACTGTCTCACGTTGCTCCTGTCAAGTGACAAAACATCCACTTTAAGATTAAATAAGGCTGCGACGCTCTTCAGGCCTGCGTGACTGTATATCTGTGTGACAACAGGCCTGTGTGCATGTCAGTGAATGCATCACAGCAGGTTAGCTGCCTTTATGTTAATGCGGACATGAGAATATAGTTCAAGCACGAGAAGTCAAGTTGCAAGAAGAGCGAGGAGAGAAACTAATACAGTAAACAGAAACCAATCTGTAAGAGACGATCTGTGAGAAGATTATGTGGGGAAATACTGGGCTAAAGAGGGCTGGAGGAGTTTTATGTGATCAGCATGCACGAACCATTGATTAACAATGTTTCCTTTTAAGGTCCAACTGCGGCTGCAGTCATTCCCAACCTGCACTGAGCAACAGAGAGGAAAACCCAGGCCTCTTCCCCCACTTCATAATGTGTGAGCTGAGCAAGAGAAGAAAAATGTGACAGATATGTTTACCAATCATGAGGAAATACAACAGGAAAGAACTGAGATAAAGAACTGAGACAGTCGCAAGAAAGAGGCAGACGTTTACTGCTAATTATCCTCCTCGCAACACAATGTGCATCCATTTTATAATGATATCGTGATACTGGATGTTGGGCCAACAGAGACCAAAATAAACAGTTCAGAGTTATGCAACCTCGCCCTGGTAACAGGTCATAAATATTCATATCGCAACTCACCGTGTCTGACTTTAATTGATGGAAAACATATTTTGCAACACAAAGATGGCAGTTAGTGCGTGTATGTTTGTGGAAGTGAATGCTGCTCATGTGCTGCTTTTTACTTTGTAGGGAATTCATGTGTGTATGTGCTGCTCAGATTGTGATACAGCTTGTGTGTGATGTGTTCGTGATGCGTGTGTGATGCATATTTGCGTCCTCTATTTCAAGGTCTTTGATCAGGTTGCTGTATTGTAGTGTAGTGTAGTGTAGTGTAGTGTGTGTGTGTGTGTGTGTGTGTGTGTGTGTGTGTGTGTGTGTGTGTGTGTGTGTGTGTGTGTGTGTGTGTGTGTGTGTGTGTGTGTGTGTGTGTCTAAACACCCAAGAGGGTCACGCCTCCTCTGTGCTCCTGTGAATGTGCCTTCAGCAACATGCATTTAAATGTGATATTTAGATGGTCCTGATGCTGGACGGGTGATTAATGTGTGTGTGCGTGTGTGTGTGTGTGTGTGTGTGTGTGTGTGTGTGTGTGTGTGTGTGTGTGTGTGTGTGTGTGTGTGTGTGTGTGTGTGTGTGTGTGTGTGTGTGTGTGTGTGTGTGTGTGTGTGTGTGTGTGTGTGTGTGTGTGACAAAAGAGAATGAGGAGGTTAAGCTGACACCGTCTCTAATAGCTGCTGATTGTGCTCCGTATATGTGTGGACACGTAGAAAGTCAGCATGTTGTCGCTGAAACACAAACAACATTGTACAAATTACAGCAACGTGTCGGTGTCAGAGCAACACACGCCAACACCGCTGCGGAAATTATCAGACCCACTGTGGCATCGCTGCCGATTCCCTTCGAGTCTCATATAATGTCAAACATGCAATTACGAGCGCATCAACAACCGCCTGACTCTATTACCCTGACGGAGACAAGCGTGAGCCGAAGCTCTTGTGCCTCCAGGTGATGGTGTCCTGCCTCACCTTCACCTACTTACATCTAATCGTGATCACAGCCCCCAAAATGTGTGTGAAGCAAGGAGAGTCCACCCTCCCGAATTAGTTGCTTCAGTCAAGTCAGGCTACCGAATCACTTCTTCATTTGATCGGCCTGCCCTCCCGCCACCGTCTCTTAGTGGTCAAGTGAAATCTGCCGCTCAGCAAAGTGCCTCCATGGCAACCGGAGGGAAGCAGCAGTTGTCCAACGGCCTGCTGGGGAATCTGAGACAAGGTTTTCAGAAGCCGAGGAAACACAAGGGAGAGTGGCGCAGGCTAGAAGCCATGTTGCCATGGCAACAAACCGGGATAAACACACATACACACGCACATACATAGAGAGGTCACACACAGCAAGTCAAGTCTTAATTACATAATTGACTCGTTTATTCACGGCCATTAGACCGCTGAGCTGTTAGTGACTCCACAGCGGCTGAATGTAGCGGCGGAAGGAAACGCAAACATCAAGACGGCCTTTTGCACCGGGAAATTATCAGGCGCCGTGTCGGATGCAACGGTATTTTAAGCAAATCCATTTAACCTTCACACCCCGAGTGTGAATTATTCAGATCATGTGTGTTTTATGTCATTTTAAGTCATGAAAAAGCACCTACAGCAGCAACATATGCAAACACATCTACTGGCTCCCTGAGCCGAGGCGCCGTCGTCTCCCGGCCCGGCGGCTTCAACAGACAGCGACTCATTTTACACTCCCGTCGAATGCCGGTGATCTCCTCCGCAACGCCGATGGAGATCGACAGGAACTGGAACGCGCTGCCGTCCACGTCGATCCACAGCATCGTAAATATGCTCAGCGACATGTTGCGTCCGAGTCTGCAGAATATGCAGGTCGTGGATGAACTGGGATATTTTCATCTTTCAAGGAATTCTGCGCAAATACTTGCAACGTTAGGTTGTGCATTATTATGCTGCAGCATTACAGCAGCGGACGGATGATGCGACAATGAGCCTCGGGAATCTGATGACGACGTCTGTGCGTTCAAACTGCCATCGCTAAAATGCACCTGCGTTTGTTGGCCGTAAATTATTCCGGCTCAGACCACAACTCATCCAGTGAAACGAACATGCAGTTCACAGCCAAGAGCTCTGGTGGACGTTCCTGCAGTCAGTATGCCAATTACACTCCAACCTGTGACATCTGTGGCATTGCGTGACAAAACTGCACTTTTGAGGTGGATGGATTATCTTGAAAAGTGCTCACTAACGGGGATTTAAACACATTTGGGAACGAAATTTGAGAGGATGAAACTTCTTGTTTGCATAGCAGAAGTTTTAGATCTTTTGCTTCAACTCCATGAAATGGAAGCAAAAAAAAACAAAAGTGTTGCGTTTGTATTTGTGTTGAGTGTACACGAGATCAAATAATAGAAACAGCAGAAGGAGCTGTTTCAGAGATTAATATTTTGAAGACGTTGCAGTCAGAACTGTTCGACCTTCAACATCGCAGCTGACAGCAGCAGAGCACACGTTATGAGACATTTCTCTCACCCTTCTCTATACTTTTATTACAGTTAGGTTGACGATTATATAATTCTGAAATAAAATATGTTTGAAAACCTTTGCGGCTGCTTAAACTCTCATCCTGTCTCAACGGCACTTCAACAAACAATACGACGTTCAACTCAGGACTCCTGGACTTTAAGGACTAAGTTTATACTTCACTTCAGTGCTGATTTACAGAAGGCAGCTGTTACTCTTCAGGGCTGTTTTCACACAAAACAAGATTGATTTTGTGGCATTTGACGTGTTATGTTTTATTGTAGCTTATTGAGAGTCATCCGAAGAATAAAGCACTTTCAAAACAGCTTGTGTAAAGTAGATTAGCCACTAAAAGTCCATTAGTGAATGGCTTTTAAGAGGCTTTTATACAAAGATAAGCTTGTTTACTACAAATGTCTCCACATATTATCCACGGTGTCCTGTCAACACAAGCCTTATTGAAATACATTTGACTAACATGTCCCTGGGGATCACAAACACTTTTGTTCAGGAGCCTCTGATGCATAATTCTGGTCAACAAACCACCTCGCTGTCACAAAAGGGTTAATCGACTTGAGAAACCCGTAAAAAAAAACAATTAACCATTAATCACCAGCAGATCATCACATGTTTACAATTGTAGTTAAGTCATTAACTTCTTTGCATCGATCTATTGTGTGCAAAGGTAGCGGGCGCTCTCTTAATGCCGTCTGCACACATTAACAGCCATATCTACTATGTGAAGGAGAATATACGAATACAGAGCAGTGGTGGTGAGGAGGGATGTTTGCTGAGAGGTGCTCTCGAGGCTGATGAGTGTCAACTTCTCAAAAGAAATGATACAAACACGGCACAAAATTATGCAACTTGCAACAAAGATTTTATGAGCATTTGGCCTCTGACCATTTGGAAAAGGATTTGATAAAGACTAAAAAACATAAAACACTTCTAAGAACATAATGTCCAAACTCTTCTCATACCAAGGTGCACCTCAGTGAAAGAACATGCTGGGAAAATCAACTCATCTGAAAATAATGCAGAGATACCAGCTACAATCCTGTTTATTTAGAAGTTTTAAATCTGAGTTGCATCAAAAATCCATCTAAGATGTGATGTTATTTCCAGAAATTCCTGCCTGAAGACGCAGGCCTCCAAATTTATCAGATGATAGAAGCTCATTTTAGATGACAGGAGCTCTGAATGCAACAACACAACAAGAATACATCCAATTTGTGGTTCTACTAGAAGTTTTGACGGATGTGAGAATCTCATATTGTGACCTCGACTGTCTTGAAACTGCTGCTGTCGATACTCGAGTAGTTTTCAAGGCCAAATCTACAATTCATGAAGCTAGAAGGTCTCCCAGACGCCCACTCGCCAGGAAAGCGTTGGCCTTCGGCTGCTGTGTCCACGGCAGGAGGGAAAGAAAGCAACGCCAAACTTCTAAAAACAGATGGAGGCTGGAAAGGTTTGAAGTTTGAAGGCTGGAGACTCTCAATCAGAGTTCATCAGGGTCTTCCCTTCATTATAACACAAAGCCTGTGTGATGATGAGGGTGAAGACCTGAGCAGAGGATGAGGTTAGCAGCGTAGTGAGCGTAGTTCCAGCTGTTTGTCAGTGAATAAATGCTCCTGTAGATCTGAACCAGTGTCCTGTGTCCTGTGTCCTGTGTCTCGCGTCTCGCTCACCACCTGCTGTTTAAGGTGAAGGTGGTTAGCCCCAAAGTTAGCAACGCCTCAGCGGGCTCCCTTCAGGTGGACTGATGAAGGTGGACCAGCTGTTGTCATTGTAGTGACCGTCTCGGCCACTCGTCCACACATTGTTCATACTGCACTCTGAAAAACTTATATTTCGATATATGGTTTGAACATTTGGCTTATTCTATTCTAGTCCATTGTAATTGGAGCATGACGCAGTATGATGATTTCATGGTTTGAAACTGGCAGATATCATTCAGCATAAAAGAATAATTTTTAAATCTTATTCTGTAATCACCAGAAAAAAAATTACAGCTTTGAGTCAATTTGAAAAGAATATTTATTCTCTTTTTTAAACTTATTTAGGACAAAAGAAGGAAAGGAAGTGAAACATTTTGTTCTCTCTTATTACAAAGGACTCTGCAGAGCAGACAAGCTTTTTGTCCTTGAAAGTGGAACATGAAGACTCAACACAGCAGCAGTGTTTTTTACTGTTTTAATGGAGGTGAAGAGCTTGAAAGTGGGCCGAGAGAAACCCCCCCACCGCATACATCCTACTCAGACCAGCCGCCTACCAGCCAGCTCACATGAAGGAGAAAGGTCGTCCCTGCGCGTGGGCAGTTCAAGTCAACAACCTCTTCCCTGTGAGGCATTTGCATAGTCCATCTCTGACAGACGAGCGGAGAGGGTTTTCTTCTTGTCAAGCATCTCTTGGTAACGGAGCGCTCACGGGAACTCGTTCAAGTGAAGTGGACAAGTCTGCCTCCCGCTCGCCCATGAAACCCATGAGTGGAGAAGAGTTGGAGGACTGTAAAGGCGGCTGAATTTTTGTTTTTTTTTGTCCTGAGCTTCAGCTCACGTGATTCCCTTCAACATGAACTATCAGGCACACTTCCCTTGTCCTGCTTTTTCTCTACGACCCAGTTGACTCAAACGATAACTGCGGCGCTGCGTGTAACAGCTCTCCGACGCTGAACGGTGGGTGTAACAGCATCCGTTCTTTCTCTTATTATTTCAATTCTCTCTGTGCCCTACAACCTTATACTACTAGCAACACACACACACACAAACACACACACCACTTCCTCTTAAATATATTCAGTGTCTCCTGCTCTCAGCAGTCTCCACCATCTTTGCATATCCTCACCTCCCTCCACCCTCCTTCTTTCTCATTTTTTTAATCTTCTTCTTATATTATTAGTCAGAAAACTCCTTCCTCCCACTTATCAAGCGCCGTGTGGATAAATTGGTGTTCAGCTCTCGGAGTCTTTCTGGCGGTACTGCCACACAGACAATATCATAAATTACAATATTTGTCTGCTTTCACAAAATATTTACAGAATAACCATCAGTCATTGGACATAATGACGACGTGTGTAAAGGAAAATAATAGAATGGTCTGAAATGCAGCTTATTAAATCAGGACAAGTCAACACTAATGCCAAATCACGATATTAGGATATCCAAAATACAAGACAATATCTATTCTCATGCGACAATGTCGATATAGCAATATATTTCCAAGCCCATGTGTGGCTACACACACATACTCCCTCCATCTTTTGGGCTTTTTTTTCATGCTGACACCTGATCCCTGAGGCTGTACCCATGTTGCCATGCAGCCCCTCTGACCTACATCATGGCTGGCTGACTAATGCCTCCACAAAGTTTTCCCATGTGTGGAAAGGATTTGTGTGATGATTGGGAAGTTCAGCCATCAAACCTTTGGAGAGATGCAGCCATAAAGATGCACTCATTTCCAGCCTGTAAAAAATAATTCACAAGAGCAGTTTTGTCAACAATAATAGACCGTTTTCTTTGAATTCCTATCATTAGGCTGTTTATAGTCCACTAAGAGGTAAGGGTGATAATAGGACTGAACCAGGGCAAAACCTGAGAGAGGCATTAGGGCACTAAATCCGAACGTCTTAATGGTGAGATGCGGCACATCTGCTGCCTCCACTACCCGAGAAGCACAAAGAACTTTTACTTCTTATATCCTGGAAAGTCTCTCTGCTGTAAAATGACACACACACAAAAAAACGTAAACACATACATATATTTTAGTGGATATTATTCACAAAAAAATTAGGTACAAAGAGTCAAAAGTGAAGAAAAACAAAACCTCAGCTAATGAAATTAATAACCCACACGATATTGTACTAAGCTCTTTGATTCCCACCGACTCTGTCCCAGTCCTAGTTTAAGATACACCATCATCCAGGTATTCCAGCAAATATAGATTGCCTCCCATGTCATGACACAGACCAAACAAATAATAATAAATCACCGTAAGAAAAGACATCTCATTTCCCTTCCCCAGGCCAATCATAAATCCAACAACTCGGGTACAAGGCACATTTATTATCAGGCCGGTCTGTGTGTGTGTGTGTGTGTGTGTGTGTGTGTGTGTGTGTGTGTGTGTGTGTGTGTGTGTGTGTGTGTGTGTGTGTGTGTGTGTGTGTGTGTGTGTGTGTGTGTGTGTGTGTGTGTGTGTGTGTGTGTGTGTGTGTGTGTGTGTGTGTGTGTGTGTGTGTGTGTGTGTGTGTGTGATACAGTGTGTGTGGCTGTGGCTGTGCTGGTTATGGAAACGGGAGGCTGAAATCGCCGTTGAATCAGAAAGGTTTATTTGAAATTCAAGCCTCTGAAACCTGAGGGCCGATTCTTAATTTGCCGTTGAGCGATCTCACTTTGATCCCATTGCTTTAACTGACGGGGAGTTATTGTGCGGCCGGGCTGCAGCGCCAGTGTTTGGCAGGGCTGGGATTTGGTGAGAAGCTTTGTAGTTCACCGTGGTCACATCGTCCCTGAAGACCGAGAGCCTCTCTCTCTGTAGTTCACCTTTACTCTCTCTCGGCTTACTGTTTTTTTATTTTGTTTACTCTTTGGGCCGCGTCTCTTCTTCTTCTATCACTGCACTCATTCAAACCAATTCAAACAAGTGTGTCTTTGCATTTCTCTGGCCTTCAAGAGGTCTCGTCACAAGTGCTGCACTCTAGAGAAATGACAAATGGGGTTTATGCGATTATCGTCCTTGGTTTTATTGGCACCTGGTAGCAATGTGTTACTACCACCAGCGGGTGGCGGTAACGCACCCAAAAGCTGTTTGCCTACCAGTGAGTTGTCAGTAAGCAACAAAAGGAGGAGAAGAAGAAGACGTTAGCACCAGGTTCTGGTAAGATGTGTGTGGTGCTGTGATCCGATACAAAAGTATAAACAGCAGAAACATGCGAAGACTATTACAGCTGTCAGAAGGTTCTCTGTGGAACTGCTTCAAAAAATGTACAAAAACGAGGTGCAGTTCATACTTTGCCAGGTAACGCTGGGGTCTCAAGTTATCCACAACTATGCACTTTTAAAAGAAAAGCACAGAGCAGACGATCCATCCACAGATCAACAATCAATAACTACCTCTGGTGCCCATAAGAAGTCGGTAGTTTCAGCCAGTTGCTCTGCATCTCTACTCATGTGCCCTGAATGAGAGAATGTCTTTAAAGGAGCGCCAGTCAAACCTAAATGGTGGAAAATTACAGCCGTATTGATGGAAATATGACATCTGTTTATTTCATCCAGCTGTTTTTATCGACATGAATGGAAACAACTGTGATCAGGAAATGATGTAATAATTGTGACAGGCGTCACAAGTGAAGACTTTCAAAATCGTCAATTACTCTCAGAAATCTGAATAGGTCTCCTCGGTTGCGAGCCTCGTTGTGTGATCATAGAACGGCTTCAAAGAGCAAATGATACCGCAAACAGACATTTTTCCGCATTTCTTTCACACAGTTAAATAATCATATGGTGATGAGTCATACCATCCTCATCGTTTCCACTGTCACAGCAATAACACAACACTAACCCCACTTGTTACATGTTCAGGTCCTCTCATTAAAATGAACACTCATTTTTGTTATGAAAGCCACGTTAACTATGACTAACTCACTGTAAACTTTCACAAACCTCCAGCTTTCACCGAAAACTCTGAGGTTTTATCTGCATGACTTAATTTGTCGTTGAGGATCTCCGCTGTAAACCATAATGTTGCCTTTTCCACTGTTAAATAACCTGCTATTCTTTACAAGGGTAAATGATGGTAACAAATTGCACTGATGTAATCATGGTATAAATTTCATTATAGCACCCGCAACAACAAGTCTAGACATGGTCCTGATTGTAGAAGCTCATTTTTATTCAGTCAGGAGATCTTGCTACCATCTATCACAGGGTTGCTTTATTTCCACTGCGTCTCAACACCCTTGGTGTTACATTGATTTGGTCCGTGAACCCTGAAGCCTCTCGAGAGCCCGTGCGTGGTTTGTCCTCTCTGGGCAACTGTAGAAACATGGCTCTACAACTTCAGTCTTTCACCTAACATTTTCCTGGGAGCGTGGGCCTCCCCGCCAACGGGACCTCACGCCCCGTCTGAAGGAAACAAAATACGAACGTTCTCCTAGAGCTGCGGTTACGTCCAGTAACTACCACACTGAAAGTCGCGCTAATTCGTCTGTTGCTCTGCTCTGCAGCGCGTCAGTGCCTCATGAAGGGCGGAGCCTCGTCAGACAGACAGATCGCAGCAGGACAGAAGGTGGACGCAGGTGAACGTTACTCAAGTTGATAACAACTACTCGTTACGTGACTGTAAAAACAACTGCAATAAGAGGCTAAAGTTAAGCGATCAATGGACAAACCTCAACTTTAAACTGCTGAAATCCAGACAAGAACATCAGCATTTATCAAACGCTCCCGACCGTTATTCACTGAAAGTAGAAAGGATGCTCATGTTAGAAAAGGATCTACTTCCTATCTAGATATGAAGAGCTCATTCTAAGGTAACAAAAACAGGACGCTGAGTTTCAGGTCATAATACACCACTGAAAAAATAACTATGAATATTATGATCTATTTGCCAACAGATCCCTCTACATCCAACACTGAACCGCTACGATGCTCAGGCTTTGCTGTAGCTTTGTTTAATTACTTAATAAAGAAAACCATTTAACGGGAGAAACAATTCAAAGAAATTCAACCATGTCCAGTCGCCTTTGGATAAAACGTAGATTGACCATGACTTGGATGAATGAGAATCTTCACAGAAAATATATGAAAGTGATCAAATACTGTTGTTGTTCATCTCTTTTGAGGGAAGGTTTACATGCTGATCGATATTCTTCATCTTCTGCAGCACCAATATGACTGTGGGGCAATGTGAGTGCTAAAAGATGTCTTCAATATAAGTCAGGGAGTAAAAACAACAACAACTACCAGATAACTGTCGTTAAATGTTACTAAAATACCAACGAGTCCATATAAACAAGCTACAAATGAATCACCCAAATACATCCAGTATAATTAAGATCAAAGCTCACAGACTGTGATCCACTGCAGCTTTGCTTGTCCACCAGGAAGTGAGACGCTCCCACTGTTTTTTTTTTTTTTTTTTAAACAGACCATTTTCTGTATTATGATTACTGGACAGAGGCTCAACGGGAACCTACAACAGCAGATGAATTGTAGTCAAATCTGTGTCTTCGTGACACTGCTGCTGTGCCTGTGGGATCGGCTTCAAGCACTGAAATATAACAGGATGTCAAAACTGTCACTGTAACCTTTGTCATCGTGGTATTATTAAGCCTTGCTTGGGAAAAAGAAAAGGGGTTTGCATGTGTCTATTATACATGTATCTATTATTACACTTTACAACAATGAAATATGGCATTAATCTTCTTGGGTATGGGTTCCACTTTATTCCACTAATATTAATGATAAAGTTACTATAAAAACAGAAGCCAACACACCCAGGGACTGTGATTCCCTTTGGTTGCTGTTAAAAGTTTTTCTGTAACTTTTATCTTGTCGAAACATGACATCTGAATTTGATGAGAATCTGTGATGTGTGGAAAATGAGGTACGGCCTTGTGACTAATCACAGATAATGAACTGTGATATCCTCACATAACAGAACATACAAATATCAGAAAAGATGACCTTATGGAGATGTACAGATGCAGCGCTGACATATTCATGCCTGTGCCACTCTGTTCTCCAAATGTATCATAATCATTTCTATAAATCTAATGTTTTAACATTTATGTGTAAATAAGCTTTCGGATTTTGGTTGTTGTACAAATCAACCAAACCAAATTTATAATATAGCTTAATTTCTCTTCAACGCTCTTTCTCTATATAGTCAACATTAAAATAAAAAATATATATATAAATTCCTTTAAAATACAGAAAGAAAATGTGTGTTTGGTGTTGTATGCATGATTTTGCTGCCACTGTTATGTCACGGAAAGCAGGTGATTTTCTCTGAGGCATTGTTGTTGAATGAGACCCGGCTCATTAGCAGGAAATATCGCTAATGTGGTAGACCTGGCAGCCATGCCAAGAACCTACATTAACAGGCAGGTGTAATAAGCAAGCATTTGTCAACATAAAATTAGATGATTATATGTTGTGCACTATGAGGACCAATTAAATTAAATACACTGCGGCCAGCAGGCAATGTGGATTAGGGCCACAGCTATTCTCAACGGACATTATTTCTTCTATTATTCTTCCACTTATTCAACAGATCACCAAAAACGGTGATTTGAGTCTGAAATGTAGCTTTGGCACAAATGTATTTGGTTTAAAAAAAATTGTTAAAAAAAAAAAAACACACACACACCAAGTCTACTTCATTAGAAAAGTGATATTCCATCAACACAAAGTATAGTGATGAAAAACACACTCTGAAAATGTAAGTACAGCCTTAAGTTTCTAATTTTTTTTTTCTATAACAGGTCTTTAAGTGCTGATAAGTTATTACAGATGAATTATTCCCAGAAGCACACTCATATATTCACATCTGTACTTTCCGTGGGGACATTCACACCAAATGGCACTTAATCCTCACTTTCTAATGCAGCAAAAGTCCCAACAGAGCACAAATGCTGAGTATTTCAAAGTGAGGAGCCTCACAGTTTGTATATGGGATGATAACCACCTACGTGCAACTATCATTGATCATAATGAGTTTGTTTCCAGTGATTTCCCATATTCACCCCCATAAATTCTCAATCTTGAAGGAAAACCCAAAACAAAACAACCAGCAGTTGAACTGCCTGTCAGCCATCATATAACCATGCTATCATGTTGGTTTTGTTTAGGATCAGCACCTGGAAACACCAAGAAATCGAGCAGAAGTAGTAGAGGAAGAAATCGGAGGCTCTGCCTGAAAAGATGGTAAAATAGTTTTTTTGCAATTGAAGTGAGAGGCCTCTGTACACCTCTTCCACAGGTAGTAGGTACGTTTGATCGTCCCCCCTGGTGAGCTGCATGGACACAGAGCCCCCAACTTCACCACTGACTCGTGGGGTTGGACGACGTCCTCATCTACCTGCTGCAACAAGCTCAGTCGCATCGGCACGTCCACAGTCTCCTGGATCAGCGACTACCCAACAGCAGACCACAGTTGGTCCGACTGGGCGGTGTTCGCTGGTACTGGAGCTCCTCAGGGAACTGTTCTGTCTCCCTTCATGTTCACCTTGAACACCACTGACTTCCAGTACAACTCGGGGCCATGCCATCTGCAGTGGTCGGGTGTATAAGGGACGGACGGGAGGATGAGTACAGGGCAGTAGTGGAGGACTTTGTGGAGTGGGCGGGAAGAAATCACCTGCTCCTGAACGTGGCCAAGACCAGAGAGATGGTGGTCGACTTCAGGATGAAGACGACGGCTCCACAACCGCTGAGAGTTCTGGGAGAGGAGGTGGACATGGTTGAGGAGTACAAGTACCTGGTGTCTCCATCGACAACAGACTGAAATGGAAGACCAACATCAATGCTGTCTACAAGAAGGTGATGAGTCGACTCTTTTTGTTGAGGAAACTTTGATCCTTCAATGTGTGCAGCGAGATGTTGGAGATGTTCTACCAGTCTGTATTTCTCCGTAGTCTGCTGGGGGAGCAGCGTTGGAGCCGGAGACAACAACAGACTTAACAAACTGGTTAAGAAGGCCGGCTCCATCATTGGCTGCAAACTGGACAGCCTGGAAAAGGTGTTGAAGAGGAGGACACTGAGGAAACTGATCATTCCCGATTCAGGAGATCCTTCCTGATTCAGGAGATCCTTCGATCATTCCCGATTCAGGAGATCCTTCCTGATTCAGGAGATCTTTCCTGATTCAGGAGATCCTTCGATCCTTCCCGATTCAGAAGATCCTTCCTGATACAGGAGATCTTTCCTGATTCAGGAGATCCTTCCCGATTCAGGAGATCCTTTCTGCCCACTGCAATAAGACTGTACAATAAATCACCTCTGGCCAAATCCATCCTACATCATCATTAACACCATTGCACTATTTTTCATTGAATCTTTTTTCTTATTCTACACTGCTCAAAAAAATAAAGGGAACACTTAAACAACACATCCTAGATCTCAATGAATGAAATATTCCAGTTGAAAATCTTTATTCATTACATAGTGGAATGTGTTGAGAACAAAATAACAAGAATGATCAATGGAAATCAAAATCATTATCTCATGGAGGTCTGGATTCAGAATCATACTGGAAATAAAAGTGGAAAAAATCAGATCACAGGCTGATCCAACTTCTGTGGAGATTCCTGAAGACAAGTCCAAATGAGTCTCAGTAGTGTGTGTGTCCTCCACGTGCCTGTATCACTCCCTACAACACCTGGGCATGCTCCTGATGAGACCACGGATGTTCTCCTGAGGGATCTCCTCCCAGACCTGGATCAAAGCAGCAGTCCACTCCTGGACAGTCTGCGGTGGACGTGGCGTCGGTGGACGGAACGAGACACGATGTCCCAGATGTGCTGGATTGGATTCAGGTCTGGGGAACGGGCGGGCCGGTCCGTAGCATCGATGCCTTCATCATGCAGGAACTGCTGACACACTCCAGCCACATGAGGCCGAGCATTGTCCTGCATCAGAAGGAACCCAGGGCCCACTGCACCAGCAGATGGTCTTCAATGGGTCTGAGGATCTCATCCTGGTACCTAATGGCAGTCAGGGTACCTCTGGCTAGCACATGGAGGGCTGTGTGGCCCTCCAAAGAAATGCCTCCCCAGACCGTCGCTGACCCGCCGCCAAACCGGTCCCGCTGGAGGATGTTGCAGGCAGCAGAACGTTCTCCACGGCGTCTCCAGACTCCGTCACGTCTGTCACATGTGCTCAGTGTGAACCTGCTCTCATCCGTGAAGACCACAGGGCGCCGACGGAGAAGCTGCCAATCTTGGTGTTCTCTGATAAAGTCCGATCGCCCTTCACGGTGTTGGCTGTAAGCACAGACCCCACTTGTGGACGTGGGGCCCTCGTACCACCCTCATGGAGTCTGTTTCTGACAGTTTGAGCAGAAACATGCACATTAGTGGCCTGCTGGAGGTCATTTGTAGGGCTCTGGCAGTGCTCCTCCTGTTCCTCCTTGCACAAAGGAGCAGATAGCGGTCCCGCTGCTGGGTTGTTGTCCTCCTACGGCCCCCTCCACGTCTCCTGGTGGACCGGCCTGTCTCCTGGTATGTCCTCCGTGCTCTTGACACTGTGCTGACAGACACAGCAAACCTTCTTGCCACAGCGTGCATTGATGTGCCATCCTGGATGAGCTGCACTACCTGATCAACTTCTGTGGGTTGGAGACAGAGCAGTGTATTTTATTTGTATACACTGCATTTTTAATTTTTTTTATATTTATAACTTTACTACCTACTAACTTTCTATTCTGTAATTATTATTGCTTTTGCTTTATCCTTCATGCTGCTATCATGCAGGATCAATAAAGTATATCTGTCTGTCTATGCAGCACTGTTTGAAAAATACTGTCAGTAAGTAAACTAGACTGCGGGCTGGGAGATGAACACCAGCCAGCAGCCAAATGCTGGAAGAATATGAAAGTGGCTGGGAGCTTTTTAGGGTAGGTAGTTACTTTATTAATCCCCGAGGGGGGAACAAAAATGTTTAGACACAAAATAATTATCTGAAATAATTGTTAACATTTTAAAAAGATAATTTTGCATGCTGACAGACTGCATTGGTGATTCAGAGAAGAGAGATGCACTCTTCATGGGTCAGTGAAAGTGAAAACCATCATGGATGAGGCTCTAAATTACAACAACCTAACCTGTGATCAAATACACACACAAACACACAGTGATTAGCACTGACATGAGCTGACATATTTTGGTCCTCTTGCAAGACTGCCTGACAAATATGTCTGTTTTTATTTATTAAAGCCTTCAGTAATCTTTTTTTTTTTTTTAAACTGAACCAGCCCCCCAAATACTGGTTAGTTTATTACCAGAATATCTGCAACACAAGTGATGTCAAAAGCTATTACTTTTTACATAAAAGCTGCCAGTTGTGTTCTTAGTTAAGTTTCTTCAACCAGATGATTTGATGTGTTTTTTTAAGTCAACATGACGTGGGAAACAGTCAATTTCCTTCACAAATACTTTCTCCTTGAACAAGGTTAGGAGCATTGTTCATGCAGCCGGGTGAATGTGTGTATGTGAATGTGCGTGTGTGCGTGTGTGTTTTCTGCCTCCAGTCACAACAACATGTTATCATTCTGGCTAATGGTTCAATTTTGAAAAGAACATTTCAAATGCAATCATGAACACATCGGTGACACCTTGATGACATCACACATCAGTTTACCCTTACTCGTTGTTAGAAAAATTACTCAGAGGCTTGGTTCAAAATCAAACACCTCGGACATTTTATTCTTACAAGAAGGAGCAAGTACATGCACCCTCAAAGAGAGGTGTCCAGCAGTGCTCCAGCAGTTCTCCAGCATGGCTCTCCCCAGCAGTCCTCGCCCCAGCCTGGCTCGCCGCAGTCCTCCTTTTCTCCTTTCTCCTTCTTCCGCCGTCCTCTTCCATAGGTCAGCTTTTATACAGTTGACAAACAGTTGACAGTCACCCCTTTGTATCTGCTTTCATATGGTAATACAGAGTTGGTTGTAGGTCACAAGATAAGGACACAGGGGAGTCGTCAATTAGATGTGGAAAGTAAAACAAAAGGAATCACTTGCAAATAAGAGAGAAAACAAAGGAAACTTTTCGGAGCCTGCTCGACAAGAGACTTTCAGGAGCCACAATGCAAACAAGGGGAAGAGACAAATCCTTTTTTTCCATCACTCGTTGAGGATCAACTTTTTCTAATAGTCTTGCCAATAGGATACGAGAGTTTTGGTCCACATCAAAACTATACCATCACTTTGTTTGGCTTCCCATACATCCATTCTCTACACCCACTTTTATCCAGAACAGGGTCGTGGAAAGACACAGATAGAAACAGACAACTACTAAAGCTCACACACACCTGTCGTCAAGTTACAATCAATAATTAACCTAGCGTGCATTTAGTACAGAGAAACACCCTGAGGCAGAACATGCAAACACCACACAGTTGAGTGAGTGAGTGAGTGAGTGAGTGAGTGACTCTCTCACACACTCTCACTCTCACTCTCACTCACACTCTCACTCTCACTCTCACTCACACTCACACTCTCACTCTCACTCACACTCTCACTCACACTCTCACTCACACTCTCACTCACACTCTCACTCACTCTCACTCACACTCACACTCACTCACACTCTCACACTCTCACTCTCACTCTTGGGTTTGAAACCGGCCAAGATTAAAGTGAAACATGAGAACTAAATCGGTGTTAAACATCTTGATTCAGTGACCTAGAATAAGACTGCACGTTATATTATTGCACCGCATTAGTGAAATAAATCATACAGTGAAAGCAAACTAAATTGTTGCGTGATATCTGGTGAAATAATTAAAAACCTGAGTAAGCACTGACTGTCAGCTTTGAGTGCTTGACAGTTCCTGATGCTCAGTTTGAAGTGTCATACCCACCGGGGCCTAAAGGGTTCAATGTAATGCAAGCAGTGATGTCACCCGCTGGTTTGTGAACGGCCGTAACAAAACCTCCAGTTTGGATGTTGGCGCCGCCATCTTGCGAGTTCAGAGCGGTTTGGAGCCGGTAGAGACCATATTTTGATGAGCTGGAGGGGAACAGTGGATGAACCCGACGATAGTACGTCCCGACCACCTATACCTGTAATCTGACTGCACCACAGGCCTGTCAATCAAAGACACGCCACGAAAAAACGCAGATATTGAGAATTATTTTCTAATTAATTTCGGGATTATCTTCAGATCGACCGCCAGAAGACTAAGAAGAAGCGACTTTAGCTAACAACACTGAAATAACTTCCAGAAAAAATGTATTGACTTCGAATGGGAGTCTATGAAGCCGGAGGCTTTTTGGAGCAGACCTCTAATGGCACTCGGTGGTATTGCGGTTTAAGGCACTTCCACGTCAGCCTCATTTTTCAGACCTGGAAGCCACTTTTATTTACAGTCTATGCTTTTACTTGACCTAAATACTCTCCTGGTTACTTAATGGAGGTTGTTTGGCACGAAAACTTGTAGTCTGTGAAACGTGAAAAACCCTGGTTACAAACACAACACAGAC